>NC_086446.1:161488364-161788364 GCF_028390025.1 Pseudophryne corroboree | reverse complement strand
GCGGATAACTGAGGCCTTGGCATCCTGGGTGGTGAGAAACGTGGTTCCGGTATCCATCATTACTGCAGAGCCAACTAGAGACTTGTTGGAGGTACTGTGTCCCCGGTACCAAATACCATCTAGGTTCCATTTCTCTAGGCAGGCGATACCGAAAATGTACACAGACCTCAGAAAAAGAGTCACCAGTGTCCTAAAAAATGCAGCTGTACCCAATGTCCACTTAACCACGGACATGTGGACAAGTGGAGCAGGGCAGGGTCAGGACTATATGACTGTGACAGCCCACTGGGTAGATGTATGGACTCCCGCCGCAAGAACAGCAGCGGCGGCACCAGTAGCAGCATCTCGCAAACGCCAACTCTTTCCTAGGCAGGCTACGCTTTGTATCACCGCTTTCCAGAATACGCACACAGCTGAAAACCTCTTACGGCAACTGAGGAAGATCATCGCGGAATGGCTTACCCCAATTGGACTCTCCTGTGGATTTGTGGCATCGGACAACGCCAGCAATATTGTGTGTGCATTAAATCTGGGCCAATTCCAGCACGTCCCATGTTTTGCACATACCTTGAATTTGGTGGTGCAGAATTTTTTAAAAAACGACAGGGCCGTGCAAGAGATGCTGTCGGTGGCCAGAAGAATTGCGGGACACTTTCGGCGTACAGGCACCACGTACAGAAAACTGGAGCACCACCAAAAACTACTGAACCTGCCCTGCCATCATCTGAAGCAAGAAGTGGTAACGAGGTGGAATTCAACCCTCTATATGCTTCAGAGGTTGGAGGAGCAGCAAAAGGCCATTCAAGCCTATACAATTGAGCACGATATAGTAGGTGGAATGCACCTGTCTCAAGTGCAGTGGAGAATGATTTCAACGTTGTGCAAGGTTCTGATGCCCTTTGAACTTGCCACACGTGAAGTCAGTTCAGACACTGCCAGCCTGAGTCAGGTCATTCCCCTCATCAGGCTTTTGCAGAAGAAGCTGGAGGCATTGAAGGAGGAGCTAACACGGAGCGATTCCGCTAGGCATGTGGGACTTGTGGATGCAGCCCTTAATTCGCTTAACAAGGATTCACGGGTGGTCAATCTGTTGAAATCAGAGCACTACATTTTGGCCACCGTGCTCGATCCTAGATTTAAAGCCTACCTTGGATCTCTCTTTCCGGCAGACACAGGTCTGCTGGGGTTGAAAGACCTGCTGGTGACAAAATTGTCAAGTCAAGCGGAACGCGACCTGTCAACATCTCCTCCTTCACATTCTCCCGCAACTGGGGGTGCGAGGAAAAGGCTCAGAATTCCGAGCCCACCCGCTGGCGGTGATGCAGGGCAGTCTGGAGCGACTGCTGATGCTGACATCTGGTCCGGACTGAAGGACCTGACAACGATTACGGACATGTCGTCTACTGTCACTGCATATGATTCTCTCAACATTGATAGAATGGTGGAGGATTATATGAGTGACCGCATCCAAGTAGGCACGTCACACAGTCCGTACTTATACTGGCAGGAAAAAGAGGCAATTTGGAGGCCCTTGCACAAACTGGCTTTATTCTACCTAAGTTGCCCTCCCACAAGTGTGTACTCCGAAAGAGTGTTTAGTGCCGCCGCTCACCTTGTCAGCAATCGGCGTACGAGGTTACATCCAGAAAATGTGGAGAAGATGATGTTCATTAAAATGAATTATAATCAATTCCTCCGCGGAGACATTGACCAGCAGCAATTGCCTCCACAAAGTACACAGGGAGCTGAGATGGTGGATTCCAGTGGGGACGAATTGATAATCTGTGAGGAGGGGGATGTACACGGTGATATATCGGAGGGTGAAGATGAGGTGGACATCTTGCCTCTGTAGAGCCAGTTTGTGCAAGGAGAGATTAATTGCTTCTTTTTTGGGGGGGGTCCAAACCAACCCGTCATATCAGTCACAGTCGTGTGGCAGACCCTGTCACTGAAATGATGGGTTGGTTAAAGTGTGCATGTCCTGTTTTGTTTATACAACATAAGGGTGGGTGGGAGGGCCCAAGGATAATTCCATCTTGCACCTCTTTTTTCTTTTCTTTTTCTTTGCATCATGTGCTGATTGGGGTGGGTTTTTTGGAAGGGACACCCTGCGTGACACTGCAGTGCCACTCCTAGATGGGCCCGGTGTTTGTGTCGGCCACTAGGGTCGCTAATCTTACTCACACAGCTACCTCATTGCGCCTCTTTTTTTCTTTGCGTCATGTGCTGTTTGGGGAGGGTTTTTTGGAAGGGACATCCTGCGTGACACTGCAGTGCCACTCCTAGATGTGCCCGGTGTTTGTGTCGGCCACTAGGGTCGCTAATCTTACTCACACAGTCAGCTACCTCATTGCGCCTCTTTTTTTCTTTGCGTCATGTGCTGTTTGGGGAGGGTTTTTTGGAAGGGCCATCCTGCGTGACACTGCAGTGCCACTCCTAGATGGGCCCGGTGTTTGTGTCGGCCACTAGGGTCGCTAATCTTACTCACACAGCTACCTCATTGCGCCTCTTTTTTTCTTTGCGTCATGTGCTGTTTGGGGAGGGTTTTTTGGAAGGGACATCCTGCGTGACACTGCAGTGCCACTCCTAGATGGGCCCGGTGTTTGTGTCGGCCACTAGGGTCGCTTATCTTACTCACACAGCGACCTCGGTGCAAATTTTAGGACTAAAAATAATATTGTGAGGTGTGAGGTATTCAGAATAGACTGAAAATGAGTGTAAATTATGGTTTTTGAGGTTAATAATACTTTGGGATCAAAATGACCCCCAAATTCTATGATTTAAGCTGTTTTTTAGTGTTTTTTGAAAAAAACACCCGAATCCAAAACACACCCGAATCCGACAAAAAAAATTCGGTGAGGTTTTGCCAAAACGCGTTCGAACCCAAAACACGGCCGCGGAACCGAACCCAAAACCAAAACACAAAACCCGAAAAATTTCAGGCGCTCATCTCTACTGCTGACTGCCGGTTCTGGGCCAGCCTACCGTTCTTGCCCCCGTCTGGGGCCCCCATAAATCATTGGCACTGTATTGGATAAAAATAAATATTAGTCACATTCCAATACTATACAATTACTACTGTATACTGTAGGTACAGTATTATACTGTATTGCTAGTATTCACAATACAGTATAAAGTACTGTACAATAGTTTAGCTTCAACAGGTCATAAACAAATGATCAAAGGAATAAAACACCACAGTACAAGTACAGATCATAGTAAATACTGTAGACATTTATGTATTAGCAGTCATGACATTTTATGGTAGCTTCAGTGTGGCAAAAACAGAGGGTTTCAGTACTGTAGGTTGTGTTGTAATGAGTACTACAGTATAAATAATAGTGGACTGTACTCAGAGCCGGCCCTAACCAATATGATTCCATAGACACGTTTTTTGGCTGGTGCCCCCTTGCACAGACGCTATTTCCACCTCTGACCCTGTACCCCTTTCCCAACACCATCACCCCTCAACCATAGCAGTCCTCATTTTGGTGCTCCTACAACCTATATTTTAAATAGGAACAGTGTGCACATTTGGTGTGTATCCCAAAACGGGGCATCTTATTGCTTGGAAGGGGCATGGCCACACATTAATACCCCCAGTTGAAATTATGCCACACAGTACTGCAACTTTATTCACATTATACAGTATCATGCAATAGTGTCTCCTATTCTCATTACAGCATATGGTGGTACCACAATACTCCTCACAGTAGTGCCCCTTATTCACATTACACCACATCATATTGCTCTTTGTTCACATTAGACCACACAGTAGTGCCCTTGCTATATGTTACACAACAAAGTACTGTAGTACTTTGGTATTTTATTCTCCTACCATTTGAGTCTTTCCAGCTTTCTGTGCGGTCCCAGACATTGAATTTACTTTATTATTTAATTCTGATATTCTGACATGGGATAGCTGAACCTATTGGAGCAGGTATACTCCCACAAAGATCTTTTCAATCCAATATTGGAGTAATTTTTGGATCATTAAGGGAGTAAACATATTTTCGCCTCTCTACATTTTTATCGCCCCAAAATTTGAAGCAATTATCTACATTCGCCTTCTCCCTTTTTATTGAGTATATCTTAATAAAAGTTAAGTATTAATTTACTCATATTTTCATAATTTCATCACTTTCTTATATATATAATTTTTCAAAGCGTGCCCTGGAAAAGGCATATAGCTGCTTTTGTCTTTTGTTCTTTCTTAAGACCACCCTTTTCCACATAGTTTAAAGAAGAAATCAGTAGTCAGGAAACGCAGCATGCATTTGTGGAGTGAAGAAGGTGAAAAAGGAGAGAATGTACAGTATGTACTGTAAGGTTATGTCAGAGGGTGTGAAGATGATCAGCTCAGTGTTATACATGTTACAGTAAGTTAGCGTACAGTACAGTGCATTATGTATTTCTCTCTTATTACCAGGTGTCTGCTCCACTGGTTGGCAACGGACTGTAAAAAGATAAAACACAGTTAGTCATATCAGTTTGACTTAAAATAATGTTGGAGAAAAAAAATACTGTAATTACAGTACCAACTATTGCTACTGTACAGTATATTTACCAAAAATGTATTCTGGCTCGTCGTCTGTGGGTAAAAGAGAAGAATATTATAAGATATAGTATACAGTAAAAAGTATAGTAATAGTACACTAGTGTCCAGGCCCAGTGACAGGTGGGTAAAAAAAAGGGATGCTTGCGACAGGTATGGTGATTCCAAGGGGCCCCAGCCCATCCGAAAATTTGTGAGTGGCCCGTATGCCGGTGATAATGACTAAGGTAGCAACTTTTTTTTGGTTTGATATATGTATACTGTACATACTGTATTTACTAAGTACAGTACCGTAGGGCAGCTTACAGGGACAGTACTGCACTGTATGTGCTACCCATTTACACTCCATGCAATGATAGCATATTGTACAGTACACTGAAAATATTTAGCGGTTACTGTACTGGTAAATTTTGGGATGACAGTATCAGCATACTGTAAGCATCCAACTGCAGCTCCCAAACAGATGCCGCCCCTAGGTACAGTACGTGCCTCTCGTGCCTAATGGGAAATTCATCACTGACAGTAGCTAGAGAGAGAGATGAATGGAGAGACAGTGACAAGGAGAGAGAGAGAGAGAGAGAGAGAGAGAGGTAAATTTAGTAAGATGGGAGGTTTTTTTTAGAACCGGTGATGTTGTCCATACAGTAGCAACCAATCAAATATTACCTGCATTATCGTCTGTAAGTGTAGCTAGATAAATGTTAATGTGAAATGTGATCGGTTGCTACTGTATGGGCAACATCACCAGTTTAAAAAAAAACACCCATCCACTATTCCGATTTGTGTAATTTTCATCCGATTTCTACACATTTGCATCGCATCAGATCAATATTAGTAATAATTCTTACCACTAAATGCCGCCTCATCATCCTCCTCCTCCTCCTCCTCCTCCGTGGCCTGTTCCAGTGTAGGGCCTGTGGAAAAAAAACATTAATGAGAAAAAAAGGTTAATTCCAGGAAATACACTACTGTACTATTTTCAACACAATACTGCACATACTGTAGAAACATAGAATTTGACGACATACAGGGGCGGATTGGCCCACCGGGGTACCGGTGAATTCCCCGGTTGGCCGGTTCCATGTGTCTATCTGCGGGCTGGCTGACACTGACAGTGGCTGCCAGCTCTTGCTGCCGCGCATCCGGGATTTGTGTTCCAGCTCCTGGAACGCAACCCGGACGCTATCATCTGCACGACCTAACGACTTCCGGGTGCCGTTTGCCGGGAGTACTAGTGGGTGGCTTAGCATGAAGGGCACTGCAGGCGGCTGCTGGGGTCTAGCAGCAGCAGTGCTAGGTCTCAGTGCGAACAAGTGGCATGTACGTCCTTGCCGCTGGATCACTTCTGTTTCCACTGCCTTTTGCTGTGCAGGAGCTGTGGCTGGAAAATGCTGCCAGGGTGGTCAGAGGTGGACTGCTCGCTCATCAGTGTCAGGTACTGTTATTCACTGTAGTGTCCATGTCATCTACTTCCTCGCTGAGAACTGGTGCAGAGCGTCCGTCCCACACAGAGCAGCCCGAGGTGTGTGCAGCCTTCACCCTAATCATCTCCCGTCCTGCAGCTCCTTGCTGTTAACTGTTTACTGCCCTTCCTATGGCCAGGGTTGGGAGCATTGGAAATTATACAGTACTATATAGCAGGTGCACTGACAAAATCCATAGGGATGAGGACTCCCAACACACGTGTAACAGCAGAACCCTGCATGCACACACAGAAATACCTGTACTAGGCATACATAAGGCTGCTGTAGCTATCCAGTAGCCTGGCACTGTAGGGGTTATTTACTTCTCCCACCATTGCCGGCAGACAGTCTGCTGGGAGATAAGGATCCTCTGGGGAACAAACTGATTGGATAGCAAGGGGTGGGTGTAAGGTGAACACTGTCTGCAAGCTCTGCAAGTGCATAGTTGAAAGGTCCCATCCTGGGATGTAAGGGGGGCAGGGACCAACTAATCACTATTGCACACATGCCTTCATGGATAGTCAATAGCAATTACATTGGAAGCATTCATTATTTTTGGTGGATTATTAGCTGCTTTTTGCTGTACCTGATCACCTATAGTACGAGACCCAAAGCCTGTCCTGACTACTGACAATGAAAAAAATATTTTTTATTGATGACCAATACAGTCACTCATTACATTGGTCCGATAAGAAATTGAATTCAGCTGTACGATAGTGCAGGTACATTAATGTGACAATTATTTGTAATCGTTCTTACATATTTGTAGATACAGTTTGCATTGGATATTTTGGTTTGCTGACCTGATTCGATTCATAATAACTTATATGTTATTAATTTTTTTGAAAAGTATATTAAGATCACATTTTCTCTGTCTCTAAATATATAGATATGTACACCTATTTATGTATGCAAACTGTATATACAGCAGTGTATTGGGCCACTGGGCCCTAAGACCCCCCACTAGCCTTCCAGAAATACAGTACCCCAGCCCAGGTACATATACTATCCGTTCTACCCCCAAGGCCTCAGGAACATCTACTACACCCCTGCCCACACCACACCCCACCACCATAGGCCTCTGGCACATAAGACATACACTTCCCATCTCCTACCTATTATCCCCATGGACATACAATGCTACCCCTGCTGCCCCTTCCCCAGCCTTCTAGACTATCAGTAATCCCCCAGCCAATCACTCTCTCTTGGAGCAAGTACTGCAGACAAGCCTGATCCAATGTGTTTTATTTGTTCCTGTCGGGTGCCAAATGCCAATGTGTTCTTCTTTCTTTCTTGTGCAATATTTTTTGCGTCTAGGTTGTACTGCGAATGCTCTTGATGGTGTTTACACAGAGCCACAGTACAGTTACAGACGCACATAAAAGTGTACAAGGAATGTGTTGGGCATTCCTAGGTGATTACAGGAGCTTGGCTTATCAGACGCAGATATGATGTAGTATGGGCATGTAGCTGAAAGTGGTTGATTATAAAGATGGTGTATTGCTCACATTAGAGGATGATCTGCACCCAGCGTAGGGCTAGTGAAAGTTTCAGTGGGGTGAAAGTGGGCACCTCAGTCCATGCACATTCACATGCACGGATGTACACCATGGAAGGGCAGTGGAGCAGCATTAACATAAGGTCACAAACAGCAAAAGATGCAAGGATTCCACAACCGAGTCTAACTCAGAATCAAGTCCTATCAAGGGGGTACCGCCCCCTTAGCCGACCACACCCCTTCAGACCCCGCCCCCACTAGGGCTGCTTCCAGATATTTCCCGGGCTGGTTTTCCATCCCAATCCGCCCCTGACGACATATACTGTAAGAACCACTTTGCCCATCTAGTCTGCCCCTTTTTTACCATATTTAGTCATTTTCAGTCTATTCTGAACACCTCACACCTCACAATATTATTTTTAGTCCTAAAATTTGCACCGAGGTCGCTGGATGGCTATGCTAAGCGACCCAAGTGGCCGACACAAACACCTGGCCCATCTAGGAGTGGCACTGCAGTGTCAGACAGGATGGCAGATTTAAAAAATAGTCCCCAAACAGCACATGATGCAAAGAAAAAAAGAGGTGCAATGAGGTAGCTATGTAACTAAGCTAAGCGACCCAAGTGGCCGACACAAACACCTGGCCCATCTAGGAGTGGCACCAGGGCCGGATTAACAATAGGGCTGATGGAGCTGCAGCTCCAGGCCCATCCTCCAAATTAGGCCCACAGATCTCTGTGCTGCAGTAGGCAGGAAAAAAAATTCCTTCAACTGCAGCAGCCTGCGGTGTCCTAAGGGGGCAGCGCCCCCTCCGCCCTCAACATCGGAGACGGGACCCCATTCTCACGGCCGCGCCACTGGCGCCACTCACACGGGGACAGAAAGCTTTCCCTGCACCGCATACACAGTTGAATCGGCGGCACCTGAGGCAGGTGACGTCACAGCGCGTGACGTCTAAAAGGGACCGCCCCGCTACTATCGCCCCCGGCCTCCAGGACTCCACTACACACTCACCAGCCCAGGGCAGGGCTCTAAAAGCAAAGCAGCCCCTCAGTGAAGGCATCCTGGGGTCGACTCAACAGCAGGGTGTCTGATATCCTCCAAACTAAGGTGAGGCATCAGACCTGTCACCTGCTGGCTGCTGCTGATGTAATATAGTAATGTGGCATACTGATGCACTATTGATTACACAGGTATGTATATATATATATATATATATATATATATATACTATATAAAAAAAAATATATATATATATATGTTTGTGTCTGTCTGTATGTGATATATATATATATATATATATATATATAATGGTGTATATTTTTTAAAGGAAGACCAGGATGTATAAATGTATGTGTGTATATAAATTTATTTGTACTATACGTGTGTGTGTGTGTGTGTGTGTGTGTGTGTGTGTGTGTGTGTGTGTGTGTGTGTAATTTATTTTCAGGGGATGTAGTTAATTTACCGGCAATCTGTGAAATGCAGGTGGTCAGAATCACGACAGAAGCCTGGTATTCCCAATCAGGTGGTTGCCCAACACACCACCTGACGGGGAATATAATAGTGTGGGGAGCAAAGATCTAATAGTGTGGCCACTGGGCCCAGAGCGTGGTGAGCCTGCAAGGACAGTCACTGCGCTTGCTGCCGGGATTCCAGCTGTCGGGATCCCGGCGTTGGTCTCCTGACCACTGGGCTCCCGACCGCTGGCATTTCTTACCGATTCCATTTTTACCAAAAAGAACTGCCAGCACTCACAATAACAATGGCAGCTTGCCCTGAAGCACAATTATAAAGGGACATACAGATGGAGCTACCCGTGCGGCAAAGTAATCACACTATGTGTGCCAGTGAATGGCTGCGTGCTTGTGTATGTGCACGGTATAGCGAATACATTAACTAGGCACCGGGCGCAAATAATTGCAGCTCAGCGCACCAAATTGCACCATAATGCATACGCCCGCGGACGAGGCTGGCTACATCTGTATGTCTCCAACAAACAACACCCAGAGACTTCTTGCTGGCAAACAAGTATATTCCACTATTAACATTTCGGGGCATTTACCCTGTTGTCAGGACCACATACATTGCATTGTATGTACTGTATGTGGTCCTGACAACTGTGCGGATGCCCTGAAACATTCATTGTGAAATATATTTGTTTGCCAGTATATACAGTACATAGTGTTCACAATGGGCTGTTTTAGCCCTTCAGCAACACCCTGCTAAAATAACCTGCCGTGCCGCCATCTCCACCGTGTAAATAGGTTCACATGACATCATGGCATCACTGATGCCGAGAGCAAGACCCTGCACCTATATATATTAGAGATGGACGGGTTCGGTTCCCTGAGAACCGAACCCTACCGAACTTCACTACCCGAGCCAGGACGAGGCAAAACGTCATCATCCCGCTGCTGGATTCTCGTGGGGCTTGGATTCCATATAAGAAGCCGCCCATCGCCGCCATTTTCACTCCGGCATTGGAGAGTGTAGAGACAGGACATGTCTCCGTACTAAGTGTCTGTGTGGGAGGGAAAGTGGGGTGGTGATTCCAGTGCTGTCTTGTGCTGCTCAGTCCAGTGTAGTGTCTTATGTTGCATCAGTCCAGTCACAGTGGTTGTGTCCTCTGCTGCCAGATGTCCAGTGCTGCTGTATAAGTCCAGTCCATTGCAGTGGAGCTGTGTTGTCCTGCATGAGTACAGTGGTGGTGTCCCTGTGCTGCCGTATAAGTCCAGTGGTACTGCCGTATTAGTCCAGTGGTACTGCCGTATAAGTCCAGTGGTACTGCCGTATAAGTCCAGTGGTACTGCCGTATAAGTCCAGTGGTACTGCCGTATAACTCCAGTGGTACTGCCGTATAAGTCCAGTGATACTGCCGTATAAGTCCAGTGATACTGCCGTATAAGTCCAGTGATACTGCCGTATAAGTCCAGTGGTACTGCCGTAGAAATCCAGTGGTACTGGCGTACAAATCCAGTGGTACTGGCGTAGAAATCCAGTCCAGTGATAATGCCGTATATGTCCAGTGGTACTGCCGTATATGTCCAGTGGTACTGCCGTGTAAATCCAGTGGTACTGGCGTATAAATCCAGCCCAGTGATACTGCCGTATATGTCCAGTGGTACTGGCGGATAAATCCAGTCCATTGGTACTGCCGTATAAATCGAGTCCAGTGGTGCTGCCATATAAGTTCAGTGGTGCTGTTGTATATTATTTACTCCAAATAAAGGGGTTACTAATATTTAATCCAAATAATTTTTACAGGGTTTGCCCTGTGTGGTGTAGAGGTACGGTCTCCTTTGCTGCATTTTGTCATATAACTCCAGAAAAATAATGGAGAACAAAAATTTGGAGTATAAAATAGGGAAAGATCAAGAACCAATTCCTCCTACTGCTGGCGCTGCTGTTGTTGCTGCTGGAAGTCGATCGTCATCCCAGAGGGGAAGTCGGAAGACCACTTGTGCTACTTCAACTAAGCAAATGACTGTCCAACAGTCCATTGTGAGGAAGATGAAATATGACAGCAGTCATCCTGTTGCAAAGCGGATAACTGAGGCCTTGGCAGCTATGTTGGTGTTAGACGTGCGACCGGTATCCTCCATTAGTGCAGTGGGACTGCAGTGCCACTCCTAGATGGGCCAGGTGTTTGTGCCGCACACATGTGTCGCTTAGCTTAGTCATACAGCCACCTCGGTGGAACCTTTTGACCTAAAAACAATATTGTGAGGTGTGAGGTGTTCAGAATAGGATGGAAATGAGCGGAAATGAATGATATTGTGGATCAAAAGTTACCCCCAAATTCTGTGATTTTAGCTGTTATGCTTTTTTCAAAAATCATCCAGATAGAAAAACCAAAATCCGAAAGGGTGTATGTATATATGTGTGTGTGTGTGTATGTATGTATGTATGCATGTGGTTTAGGTTCAGTAGAACTACAGTAGTAAGGTCTACAACAATAGGTTGACACATGAAAACGTGTCGTATTTGCTGTCAGAGCACAGGGAACCCCAATGAGTGTACTGTGTCCCCTTGCTTCGGGCAGCTTACTATTCCCAATCGTAGTCCATGAGGATGGTAAAGGATGAAAAAAAAACCCAAAACAAAACATGTTGACCATTTCAACCTGTCAACCTTATGTACATATCGACCATTTACACATTGACCTATTGACCATGTCGACTATTTGGTGTCAACCTATTGACTGTCTACCTAGACACTAGACCTATAGATTGCATAATATATATATATATATATATATATATATATACAGTGGGGATCGAAAGTTTGGGCACCCCAGGCAAAAATTAATTTTAATGTGCAAAAAGAAGCCAAGGAAAGATGGAAAAATCTCCAAAAGCATCAAATTACAGATTAGACATTCTTATAACATGTCAAAAAAAGTTTGATTTTATTTCCATCATTTACACTTTTAAAAGAACAGAAAACAAAAAATGGCGTCTGCAAAAGTTTGGGCACTCTGCAGAGTTAATACCTTGTACTTCATTTGATGCTTTTTGGAGATTTTTCCATCTTTCCTTGGCTTCTTTTTGCACATTAAAATGAATTTTTGCCCTGGGTGCCCAAACTTTCGATCCCCACTGTATATATATATATACAGGGTGAGTCTCCCATATCCAAAATGCTTGGGACCAGGAGTAGTTTGGATATCGGATTTTTCCGTATTTTTCAATAATTGCATACCATAATGAGATATCATGACGATGGGACCCAAGTCTAAGCACAGAATGCATTTATGTTACATATACACCTTATACACACAGCCTGAAGGTCAATATTTGTAATAACTTTGTGTACATTGAGCCATCAGAAAACAAAGGTTTCACTATCTCACTCAAAAAATTCCGTATTTCGGAATATTCCATATTTCGGAATATTTGGATATGGGATACTCAACCTGTATATATATTTTAGTAAATCCGTGTATCCAGCATTAGATTGAGATGATTGAAGGTAGGTGGATCGCTATGTTCTCCGTGATGCCACACCCTGCGGCACAGGCCACACCCCCATATCAGTAGTCATACCCCCACCATACTGGTCACACACTCTGTGGCGACGCACAATAGGCCTTTTATACATTTCAGCTCCAGGCCCATCAAGACCTTAATCTGGCACTGAGTGGCACTGCAGTGTCAGACAGGATGGCACTTAAAAAAAATAGTCCCCAAACAGCACATGATGCATAGAAAAAAAGAGGCACACCAAGGTTGTGGATGGCTAAGCTAAGCGACACAAGTGGCCGACACAAACATCTGGCCCATCTAGGAGTGGCACTGCAGTGTCAGGCAGGATGGCACTTCAAAAAAATAGTCCCCAAACAGCACATGATGCAAAGAAAAATGAAAGAAAAAAGAGGTGCAAGATGGAATTGTCCTTGGGCCCTCCCACCCACCCTTATGTTGTATAAACAGGACATGTACACTTTAACAAACCCATCATTTCAGCGACAGGGTCTGCCACACAACTGTGACTGAAATGACTGGTTGGTTTGGGCCCCCACCAAAAGAGAAGCAATCAATCTCTCCTTGCACAAACTGGCTCTACAGAGGCAAGATGTCCACCTCCTCCTCATCGTCCGATTCCTCACCCCTTTCACTGTGTACATCCCACTCGTCACAGATTATTAATTCGTCCCCACTGGAATCCACCATCTCAGGTCCCTGTGTACTTTCTGGAGGCAATTGCTGGTGAATGTCTCCACGGAGTAATTGATTATAATTCATTTTGATGAACATCATCTTCTCCACATTTTCTGGAAGTAACCTCGTACGCCGATTGCTGACAAGGTGAGCGGCTGCACTAAACACTCTTTCGGAGTACACACTGGAGGGTGGGCAACTTAGGTAAAATAAAGCCAGTTTCTGCAAGGGCCTCCAAATTGCCTCTTTTTCCTGCCAGTATACATACGGACTGTCTGACGTGCCTACTTGGATGCGGTCACTCATATAATCCTCCACCATTCTTTCAATGGTGATAGAATCATATGCAGTGACAGTAGACGACATGTCAGTAATCGTTGGCAGGTCCTTCGGTCCTTCAGTCCGGACCAGATGTCAGCACTCGCTCCAGACTGCCCTGCATCACCGCCAGCGGGTGGGCTCGGAATTCTTATCCTTTTCCTCGCACCCCCAGTTGCGGGAGAATGTGAAGGAGGAGCTGTTGACGGGTCACGTTCCGCTTGACTTGACAATTTTCTCACCAGCAGGTCTTTGAACCTCTGCAGACTTGTGTCTGCCGGAAAGAGAGATACAACGTAGGTTTTAAAATAAGATTTTACTTACCGGTAAATCTATTTCTCGTAGTCCGTAGTGGATGCTGGGGACTCCGTAAGGACCATGGGGAATAGACGGGCTCCGCAGGAGACATGGGCACTTTAAGAAAGAATTTAGATTCTGGTATGCTCTGGCTCCTCCCTCTATGTCCCTCCTCCAGACCTCAGTTAGAGAAACTGTGCCCGGAAGAGCTGACAGTACAAGGAAAGGATTTTGGTAGTCCAGGGCAAGATTCATACCAGCCACACCAATCACACCGTATAACTTGAGCTAAACATACCCAGTCAACAGTATGAACAACAACAGAGCAACAGGTCAACCCTGATGCAACCATAACATAACCCTTATTTAAGCAATAACTATATACAAGCATTGCAGAAAAAGTCCGCACTTGGGACGGGCGCCCAGCATCCACTACGGACTACGAGAAATAGATTTACCGGTAAGTAAAATCTTATTTTCTCTAACATCCTAGTGGATGCTGGGGACTCCAAAAGGACCATGGGGATTATACCAAAGCTCCCAAACGGGCGGGAGAGTGCGGATGACTCTGCAGCACCGATTGAGCAAACACAAGGTCCTCCTCAGCCAGGGTATCAAACTTGTAGAACTTTGCAAAAGTGTTTGAACCCGACCAAGTAGCTGCTCGGCAAAGTTGTAAAGCCGAGACCCCTCGGGCAGCCGCCCAAGAAGAGCCCACCTTCCTCGTGGAATGGGCTTTTACTGATTTAGGATGCTGCAGTCCAGCCGCGGAATGTGCAAGTTGAATCGTGCTACAGATCCAGCGAGCAATTGTCTGCTTTGAAGCAGGAGCACCCAGCTTGTTGGGTGTTTGAACCTGACCAAGTAGCCGCTCGGCAAAGTTGTAATGCTGAGACCCCTCGGGCAGCCGCCCAAGAAGAGCCCACCTTCCTAGTGGAATGGGCTTTAACTAAGTTTGGCAGCGGTAATCCAGCCGCCGAATGAGCCTGCTGAATCATGTTACAGATCCAGCGAGCAATAGCTGCTTTGAAGCAGGAGCACCAAGCTTGTTGGAAGCATACAGGATAAACAAAGACTCTGTTTTCCTGACCCTAGCCGTTCTGGCTACATAAACCTTCAAAGCCCTGACTACATCAAGCAACTCAGAATCCTCCAAGTCCGTAGTAGCCACAGGCACCACAATAGGTTGGTTTATATGAAAGGATGAAACCACTTTCGGCAGAAATTGTGGACGGGTCCGCAATTCCGCCCTGTCCATATGGAAAACCAGATAGGGGCTTTTATGTGACAATGCCGCCAACTCTGACACATGCCTAGCCGAAGCCAAGGCTAATAGCATGATCACCTTCCACGTGAGATATTTCAACTCCACCGTTTTGAGTGGTTCAAACCAGTGGGATTTCAGGAAACTCAACACCACGTTAAGATCCCAAGGTGCCACTGGAGGCACAAAAGGGGGCTGAATATGCAGCACTCCCTTTACAAACGTCTGAACTTCAGGTAGAGAAGTCAACTCCTTTTGAAAGAAAATGGATAGGGACGAAATCTGGACCTTAATGGACCCCAATTTTAGGCCCAAATTCACTCCTGACTGTAGGAAGTTAAGGAAACGGCCCAGCTGGAATTCCTCCGTAGGGGCATTCCTGACCTCACACCAAGCAACATGTTTTCGCCATATACGGTGATAATGTTGAGCTGTCACGTCCTTCCTAGCCTTTATCAGCATAAGAATTACCTCCTCCGGAATGCCTTTCTCCGCTAGTAACCGGCGTTCAACCGCCATGCCGTCAAATGCAGCCGCGGTAAGTCTTAGAACAGACAGGTCCCCTGTTGCAACAAGTCCTGTCTTAGAGGAAGAGGCCACAGGTCCTCTGTGAGCATTTCTTGCAGATCTGGATACCAAGTCCTTCGTGGCCAATCTGGAACAATGAGTATCGTTCTCACTCCTCTTTTTCTTATTATTCACAGCACCTTGGGTATGAGAGGAAGAGGAGAAATACATAGACCGACTGGAACACCCACGGTGTCACCAGGGCATCTACAGCTATCACCTGAGGGTCTCTTGACATAGCGCAATACCTCTGTAGTTTTTTTGTTGAGGCGGGATGCCATCATGTCCACCTGTGGCAGTACCCACCGACTTGCAGTCTGTGCGAAGACTTCCTGATGAAGTCCCCACTCTCCCAGGTGGAGGTCGTGTCTGCTGAGGAAGTCTGCTTCCCAGTTGTCCACTCCCGGGATGAACACTGCTGACAGTGCGCTTACGGGATTTTACGCCCAGCGAAGAATTCTGGTGGCTTCCGCCATCACTACCCTGCTCCTTGTGCCGCCTTGTCGGTTTACATGAGCCACTGTGGTGATGGTGTCTGACTGAATCAGAACCGGTTGGTCGCGATGCAGGGTCTCCGCTTGCCGTAGGGCGTTGTATATGGCCCTTAGTTCCAGGATGTTGATGTCAAGGCAAGTCTCCTGACTTGACCACAGACCTTGGAAATTTCTTCCCTGTGTGACTGCTCCCCACCCTCGGAGGCTTGCCTCCGTGGTCACCAGGACCCAGTCCTGAATGCCGAATCTGCGGCCCTCGAGAAGGTGAGCACTCTGCAGCCTCCACAGTAAAGACACCCTGGCCCTGGGGGATAGGGTGATTAACCGATGCATCTGAAGATGTGATCCGGACCACTTGTCCAGTAAGTCCCATTGAAAGGTCCTCGCATGGAACCTGCCGAAGGGAATGGCCTCGTATGATGCCACCATCCTTCCCAGGACTCGAGTGCAGAGATGCACTGACACCTGTTTTGGTTTTAATAGGTTCCTGACCAGTGTCATGAGCTCCTGAGCTCTCTCTATTGGGAGATAAACCCTTTTCTGGTCTGTGTATAGAATCATGCCTAGGAAAGGCAGACAAGCCGTAGGAACCAACTGCGACTTTGGAATATTTAGAATCCAGCGTGTTGCCGTTACACTTCCAGAGAAAGTGCTACGCTGATCAGCAACTGCTCTCTTGATCCTGCTTTTATGAGGAGATCGTCCAAGTATGGGATAATTGCGACCCCTTGCTTCCGCAGGAGTACCATCATTTCCGCCATTACTTTGGTAAATATTCTCAGTGCTGTGGAGAGACCAAACGGCAACGTCTGAAATTGGTAATGACAATCCTGTACCACAAATCTGAGGTACGCCTGATGAGGTGGATAAATGGGGACATGAAGGTATGCATCCTTTATGTCCAGAGATACCATAAAATCCCCCCCTTCCAGGCCTGCGACGACCGCTCTCAGCTATTCCATCTTGAACTTGAACCTTTTCAGGTATATGTTCAGGGATTTTAAATTTAATATGGGTCTGACCGAACCGTCCGGTTTCGGGACTACAACATGGTCGAATAATAACCCCCTACTTGTTGAAGGAGGGGAACCTTGCCCACCACCTGTTGAAGATACAATTTGTGAATTGCAGTTAACACTATTTCCCTCTCGTGGGGGGAAGCCGGCAGGGCCGTTGGTGAGGGGGCATCTCCTCGAAGTCCAGCTTGTATCCCTGAGACACAATATCTATTACCCAGTGATCCAACAGGGAGTGAACCCACTTGTGGCTGAAATTTCGAAGATGTGCCCCCACTGGGCCTAGCTCCGCCTGTGGAGCCCCACCTATATGCGGTGGATTTTGTAGAGGCCGGGGAGGACTTCTGTTCCTGGGAACTACCTGTGTTGTGCAGCTTCTTTCCTCTGCCCCTGCCTCTGGCAAGAAAGGATGCACCTCGGACTTTCTTGTTTCTTTGTGATCGATTGGACTGCATTTGATAATGTCGTGCTTTCCTAGGCTGTGCTGGAATATAAGGCAAAAGATCAGAATTACCAGCTATAGCTGTGGAGACCAGGTCCGAGATCCCTTCTCCACACAATCCTCAGCCTTGTAAGGTAAACCTTCCATATGCCTCTTAAGTCGGCATCACCTGTTCATTGCATGTTCCACAGGACACGTCAAGCAGAAATCGACATAGCGTTGACTCTAGAACCCAGTAGACTAATGTCTCTTTGGGCATGTTTTATATATATATCTAAGACAGTATCTTTTATATATATATATATATATCTATATATATATATTAGTGATGTGCACCGGAAATTTTTCGGGTTTTGTGTTTTGGTTTTGGGTTCGGTTCCACGGCAGTGTTTTGGATTCGGACGCGTTTTGGTAAATCCTCACCGAAATTTTTTTGTCGGATTCGGGTGTGTTTTGGATTCGGGTGTTTTTTTTTTCAAAAAACCCTAAAAAACAGCTTAAATCATAGAATTTGGGGGTCATTTTGATCCCAAAGTATTATTAACCTCAATAACCATAATTTCCACTCATTTTCAGTCTATTCTGAACACCTCACACCTCACAATATTATTTTTAGTCCTTAAATTTGCACCGAGGTCGCTGGATGGCTAAGCTAAGCGACACAAGTGGCCGACACAAACACCTGGCCCATCAAGGAGTGGCACTGCAGTGTCAGGCAGGATGGCACTTCAAAAAAATAGTCCCCAAACAGCACATGATGCAAAGAAAAAAAGAGGCGCAATGAGGTAGTTGTGTGACTAAGCTAAGCGACCCAAGTGGCCGACACAAACACCTGGCCCATCTAGGAGTGGCACTGCAGTGTCAGGCAGGATGGCACTTCAAAAAAATAGTCCCCAAACAGCACATGATGCAAAGAAAAAAAGAGGCGCAATGAGGTAGCTGTGTGACTAAGCTAAGCGACCCAAGTGGCCGACACAAACACCTGGCCCATCTAGGAGTGGTACTGCAGTGTCAGACAGGATGGCAGATTTAAAAAATAGTCCCCAAACAGCACATGATGCAAAGAAAAAAAGAGGCGCAATGAGGTAGCTGTGTGACTAAGCTAAGCGACCAAAGTGGCCGATACAAACAACTGGCCCATCTAGGAGTGGCACTGCAGTGTCAGGCAGGATGGCACTTCAAAAAAAATAGTCCCCAAACAGCACATGATGCAAAGAAAAAAAGAGGCGCAATGAGGTAGCTGTGTGACTAAGCTAAGCGACCCAAGTGGCCGACACAAACACCTGGCCCATCTAGGAGTAGCACTGCAGTGTCAGACAGGATGGCACTTCAAAAAAATTGTCCCCAAACAGCACATGATGCAAAGAAAAAATGAAAGAAAAAAGAGGTGCAAGATGGAATTGTCCTTGGGCCCTCCCACCCACCCTTATGTTGTATAAACAGGACATGCACACTTTAACGAACCCATCATTTCAGTGACAGGGTCTGCCACACGACTGTGACTGAAATGACTGGTTGGTTTGGGCCCCCACCAAAAAAGAAGCAATCAATCTCTCCTTGCACAAACTGGCTCTACAGAGGCAAGATGTCCACCTCCTCCTCATCGTCCGATTCCTCACCCCTTTCACTGTGTACATCCCCTCCTCACAGATTATTAATTCGTCCCCACTGGAATCCACCATCTCAGGTCCCCGTGTACTTTCTGGAGGCAATTGCTGCTGGTGAATGTCTCCACGGAGGAATTGATTATAATTCATTTTAATGAACATCATCTTCTCCACATTTTCTGGAAGTAACCTCGTACGCCGATTGCTGACAAGGTGAGCGTGTTAGGCGCCGAGGGTCCGCCCGTCAGTGCGGCCCGGCGCCTAGCAACTAGGGACGCCGCATGCGGACAGCCGCCGGCTCCCTAGCAACGTTAGACGCCGGGCGCACGGAGCCGCTCAGACCCTAGCAACGGGGACGCCACTGTCGGACCGCGTTCCCCGTTGCTGGGTCTAGATTAATCACCTCATTGGTATCCTGGCCGTGCAGCATGCAGCTGCACGGCATGATTGTTAATTACCCTGTCTGGCTCCTGATTGGAGAGCTCCCAGTTAAAAGCACTCTCTGGACTTTTCACAGACGCCGGTAATAGCTTCCTGTTTGCTGTGTCTGTTGCAGAGAGTTTTCCAGTCCTGTCTATCCGGTCGTTCTTGTCCTCAGTGGTCCAATACTCGGAAGTTGTCATCTTTTCCTGGAGTCCTGACCGAGCACCTTTAACATCCTGTGGTGTTCGTGAGTCGCGGCGTAGCCGTGTGTTGCGGCTTGACCGCTTACTATTTATTATTTGGTTATATTGTGTTTCGGAGCTTTTGCGGAGGATTCCGCTCCCACAAATCCACTCTGGTATCCAGCGGTGCTGGATAGGAGTAACGGATTCGTGGATTTTTGGTTGTCCTTTTCCCTGGCGGTTTGTCCGCACATACTTCTGGTTTAAGTTAGTTAGCTTGTAGCCCCTGGCCTGGTTGCTTAGTCAGAGGGCCCCTTGTTATCACCCTGTCTCGGATTTCCCTTTGTCTCCCATTAAGACCTGAGGGGGCATCGGAGTTGGGCAGACATAATCCGCCCTTCAAACGCGGCTGCCATGGGCTCAAGCAACCATAGTCTCGCAGGGGATTTCTGATAACACGGGCGAGACAACGGAGTTAGGGCGCCAGGGGTTACTAGGCTATCCTGCTCCCGTAACCAGCATTCCATTCCAGTACTCTGACCTCCGTCATAAGATCACCTCTGGTCAGACGTACTGGTATCATAACATTATTACCGGCCAGACTAAAATTTAAAATTAAACAGGGTTTGATTTTTTCCCTTATTTCAGTTTGGAAGATTTGTCGGCCTCATGAATCCCACTGGTGTAGGGCCAAATCCTGGCCAGCTTCTAGTTAGTCAGATTCAAGAACTTACTCAGATGGTTCAGGATCTATCCCTTCGGGTGAGGTCACAGGAAGATCTGTTACGGACTTCCCCGAGGGTCGTTCCTGAACCAAAAATGCATTTGCCTGACCGTTTTTCTGGGGATAGAAAGCAGTTTTTTAATTTTAAAGAGTCTTGTAAACTTTATTTTCGTTTAAGACCAGTCTCCTCAGGTACGGAATCTCAGCGGGTCGGAATTATTATTTCTTTACTTCAGGGGGATCCCCAGACCTGGGCTTTTGGTTTAAGAACAGACGATCCGGCATTGTTGTCTGTAGACGCCTTTCTGGGGTCTTTAGGGCTATTGTATGATGACCCTGATAGAGAGGCATCCGCCGAGAGTCATTTGCGTGCTCTCAGACAGGGTAAGAATCCCGCAGAGATTTATTGTACGGAGTTTCGCCGTTGGTCGAACGACTGTGGATGGAATGACCCAGCCCTGCGCAGTCAGTTTCGCCTCGGCTTATCTGAGTCTATAAAAGACAGTCTCCTTCAGTATCCCGCTCCTGAGACTCTTGATAAACTCATGGAGCTTTCTATTAAGATTGATCGTCGTCTCAGAGAGCGGAGGGCTGAAAAAGGAGCATCTGTCGGGTCTACTCCTGGTGTTTTTTCCATTCCTGTGGACATAGAGGAGCCCATGCAGATAGGTCTCTCCAAGCTGTCTCCTGAAGAAAGAACCAGAAGGCAAAATTCTGGTCTTTGTTTGTACTGTGGGAGTAAGGGACATTTTGCCCGTAATTGTCCGAACAAGTCGGGAAACGCCTCGACCAAGTGAATTGTGAGGGGGTTCACTTTGGTCTGCAGCTTATCTCCTCAAATAATTCACTGTTAGTACCAGCTAAAGTTTCCTTTGGCAGCCTCTGTTCCTCGGTGTCGGCTTTTGTTGACAGTGGAGCTGCAGGGAACTTTATGGACTTAACGTGGGCCAAGGCCTTAGGTATTCCTCAGTTAGCCTTGGGTAGGTGTATCACCATGCATGGTTTAGATGGGAGTCCCTTGTCCAATGGGGTTATTTCTCTCTGTACACCTCCTGTACTATTTTCGGTAGGAGCTCTTCATTCCGAAAAAATTGAATTTTTCCTTACCCATTGCCCAGCAGTTCCAGTGGTTCTGGGTCACCCTTGGCTGGCCTTTCATAATCCCATCATTGATTGGCAGTCGGGGGAGATCTCACAGTGGGGTACCATCTGTAATAAGGAATGTATTACGCTTCCCATCAGAATAGCTGCTGTCATTCCCGCACCCATTCCTGTGGAATACCAGGATTTTGTTGATGTATTTTCCAAGGGCAATGCGGACATTCTGCCTCCCCATCGGCCTTATGATTGTGCTATTGAGCTAATTCCTGGTGCCACTTTGCCTAAGGGAAGGTTATATGCATTGTCCGGACCAGAAACTGTGGCCATGAATGAATATGTTAAAGAAAGCCTAGGGAAAGGATTTATCAGGCCGTCTAAATCCCCTTTAAGTGCAGGCTTCTTCTTTGTGGAGAAGAAGGATGGATCGCTCAGACCTTGCATTGACTTTAGAGCCTTGAATAAAATCTCAGTAAAAAATACTTACCCTTTGCCGCTGATTTCTGTCCTCTTTGATCAGCTACGTTCGGCTGTGATTTTTTTCTAAGATTGACCTGAGAGGAGCATATAACCTCATCCGAATCAAGTCAGGGGATGAGTGGAAAACGGCATTCAGTACTCAGTCGGGTCACTATGAGTATCTGGTTATGCCATTCGGCCTGTCTAACGCTCCGGCAGTTTTCCAGGATCTCATTAACGATGTGCTCCGTGATTTTCTTGGAAGATTCGTAGTTGTCTATTTAGACGATATCTTGATATATTCTGACTCTATTGAACAACACGTTACCCAGGTGCGTCAGGTTCTAAAAAAATTACGTGAAAATCACCTATATGCCAAGCTGGAGAAGTGTGAATTTCATGTCACGGAGGTATCCTTTTTAGGGTACATTATTTCCCCTCGGGGATTCTGTATGGAACCGAAGAAGCTCCAAGCCATCCTTAGTTGGGCGCAACCCACCAACTTAAAAGCAATTCAGCGCTTTTTAGGGTTTGCGAATTATTATAGAAGATTTATTCACTCTTTCTCCGACCTAGTTGCTCCCATTGTGGCACTGACTAAGAAGGGAGCGGATCCAACCAACTGGTCACGTGAAGCTGAGTTATCTTTTCAGGCCTTGAAACAAGCCTTTGTCTCAGCCCCGGTCCTCAGACATCCCAACCCAGAATTGCCTTTCATTGTTGAGGTTGATGCCTCGGAGGTTGGAGTAGGGGCTATCCTATCTCAGAAGGATCCGGATTCTCTAGAATTACATCCTTGTGCCTTTATGTCCAGGAAATTCTCATCTGCTGAATCCAACTACGATGTTGGTAACCGGGAATTACTGGCTATTAAATGGGCTTTCGAGGAGTGGAGGCATTGGCTTGAGGGAGCAACACATACCATTTCAGTTTTGACTGATCACAAAAATCTTCAGTACATTGAATCAGCAAGACGGCTGAATGCCCGGCAAGCTCGTTGGGCTTTATTTTTTACTCGTTTCAAGTTTATTATCACCTTCAGGCCAGGTTCCAAGAATGCCAAGGCGGATGCCCTGTCACGCAGTTTTCTTCCAGTTCATGATAACAGTCCTGTTACTCCCATACTTCCGTCTTCAGTCATTCGGGCAGGCCTCACACAAGATTTATTTACCCAGTTAAAGCAGCTTCAACATCAAGCTCCTGGAAATACTCCTGCTGGTCGTCTTTATGTCCCTGAGTTTTTGAGAGCAACTGTTTTGACGGAGTTTCATGATAGCAAAGTTGCCGGGCATCCGGGGATCGCTAAGACTTTGGAATTAGTCTCCCGCTCAGTATGGTGGCCTGGTCTTTCCAAAGACATTAAGGAGTTTGTTTTTTCGTGTCAGGTCTGTGCACAGCATAAAGTTCCCCGTTCCTTGCCTATCGGTCAACTTATGCCCTTGAATGTTCCTCTCAGGCCATGGTCTCATATTTCCATGGATTTTGTGGTGGACCTCCCTCTGTCAGCCGGATGCCGAGTCATATGGGTGGTAGTTGACCGTTTTAGCAAGATGGCCCATTTCATTGCCCTTCCCCGATTGCCATCTGCCCAGGGATTGGCAGTTTTGTTCCTCCGCCATGTTTTCAGACTCCATGGGTTACCCACTGATATTGTTTCTGATCGGGGTCCACAATTCATTGCACAATTTTGGAAGTCTTTTTGTGCCTCTTTAAAGATGAAATTGTCTTTAACGTCTGGCTACCATCCCCAATCCAACGGGCAGACTGAGCGAGTTAATCAATCATTAAAACAATATTTGCGTTTGTACTCGGCCAAACTCCAAAATGACTGGTCCGAGTTTCTTCCGTTGGCGGAGTTTGCTTACAACAATGCCTGTCATTCCTCCACCAATGTGTCTCCATTTTTTACAGTTTTTGGTTTTCACCCCAGAGCTAATTCCTTTTTTCAACATTCCTCTGTCTCCTCACTGACCTTGACCGCTCATCTCAGACTCATTTGGAGAAAAGTGCACCTTGCTCTCAGAAAAGCGGCATTTCGGGAGAAAAAAATTTCTGACAGGCTCCGGCGGCCGTACACTTTTAAAGTTGGAGATAGGGTGTGGTTGTCGACTCGCAACATTAGACTTCGACAAACCTCAGCCAGATTGGGCCCTAAATTTATTGGACCATTTCATATTATAAAAAAAATCAATCCAGTTGCTTTCCGGTTACGTTTACCAAGAACTCTCCGGATCGGAAATACTTTCCATTGCTCCTTGTTGAAACCATACGTTTCTTCCAGTAGATTTCCTCGGAAGATCTCTCAGGGGAAATCACCAATAGATGTACAGGGTCAGCAGGAGTTCTTGGTGGAGAAGGTTCTCGATTCCAAGTTGTCCCGGGGTCAGCTTTATTTTTTGGTACATTGGAGAGGTTATGGTCCAGAAGAAAGGTCTTGGGTCCTGGATGAGGATCTCCATGCCCCGAGGCTCAAAAAGGCATTTTTTCGAGAATTTCCTCAGAAACCTAGCCTTAGGGGTTCCTTGACCCCTCCTCAAGGGGGGGGGTACAGTTAGGCGCCGAGGGTCCGCCCGTCAGTGCGGCCCGGCGCCTAGCAACTAGGGACGCCGCATGCGGACAGCCGCCGGCTCCCTAGCAACGTTAGACGCCGGGCGCACGGAGCCGCTCAGACCCTAGCAACGGGGACGCCACTGTCGGACCGCGTTCCCCGTTGCTGGGTCTAGATTAATCACCTCATTGGTATCCTGGCCGTGCAGCATGCAGCTGCACGGCATGATTGTTAATTACCCTGTCTGGCTCCTGATTGGAGAGCTCCCAGTTAAAAGCACTCTCTGGACTTTTCACAGACGCCGGTAATAGCTTCCTGTTTGCTGTGTCTGTTGCAGAGAGTTTTCCAGTCCTGTCTATCCGGTCGTTCTTGTCCTCAGTGGTCCAATACTCGGAAGTTGTCATCTTTTCCTGGAGTCCTGACCGAGCACCTTTAACATCCTGTGGTGTTCGTGAGTCGCGGCGTAGCCGTGTGTTGCGGCTTGACCGCTTACTATTTATTATTTGGTTATATTGTGTTTCGGAGCTTTTGCGGAGGATTCCGCTCCCACAAATCCACTCTGGTATCCAGCGGTGCTGGATAGGAGTAACGGATTCGTGGATTTTTGGTTGTCCTTTTCCCTGGCGGTTTGTCCGCACATACTTCTGGTTTAAGTTAGTTAGCTTGTAGCCCCTGGCCTGGTTGCTTAGTCAGAGGGCCCCTTGTTATCACCCTGTCTCGGATTTCCCTTTGTCTCCCATTAAGACCTGAGGGGGCATCGGAGTTGGGCAGACATAATCCGCCCTTCAAACGCGGCTGCCATGGGCTCAAGCAACCATAGTCTCGCAGGGGATTTCTGATAACACGGGCGAGACAACGGAGTTAGGGCGCCAGGGGTTACTAGGCTATCCTGCTCCCGTAACCAGCATTCCATTCCAGTACTCTGACCTCCGTCATAAGATCACCTCTGGTCAGACGTACTGGTATCATAACAGAGCGGCTGCACTAAACACTCTTTCGGAGTACACACTGGAGGGAGGGCAACTTAGGTAGAATAAAGCCAGTTTGTGCAAGGGCCTCCAAATTGCCTCTTTTTCCTGCCAGTATACGTACGGACTGTCTGACGTGCCTACTTGGATGCGGTCACTCATATAATCCTCCACCATTCTTTCAAAGGTGAGAGAATCATATGCAGTGACAGTAGACGACATGTCAGTAATCGTTGGCAGGTCCTTCAGTCCGGACCAGATGTCAGCACCCGCTCCAGACTGCCCTGCATCACCGCCAGCGGGTGGGCTCAGAATTCATAGCCTTTTCCTTGCACCCCCAGTTGCGGGAGAATGTGAAGGAGGAGCTGTTGACGGGTCACGTTCCGCTTGACTTGACAATTTTTTCACCAGCAGGTCTTTGAACCTCTGCAGCCTTGTGTCTGCCGGAAAGAGAGATACAACGTAGGTTTTAAATCTAGGATCGAGCACGGTGGCCAAAATGTAGTGCTCTGATTTCAACAGATTGACCACCCGTGAATCCTGGTTAAGCGAATTAAGGGCTCCATCCACAAGTCCCACATGCCTAGCGGAATCGCTCTGTTTTAGCTCCTCCTTCAATGTCTCCAGCTTCTTCTGCAAAAGCCTGATGAGGGGAATGACCTGACTCAGGCTGGCAGTGTCTGAACTGACTTCACGTGTGGCAAGTTCAAAGGGTTGCAGAACCTTGCACAACGTTGAAATCATTCTCCACTGCGCTTGAGTCAGGTGCATTCCACCTCCTTTGCCTATATCGTGGCCAGATGTATAGGCTTGAATGGCCTTTTGCTACTCCTCCATTCTCTGAAGCATATAGAGGGTTGAATTCCACCTCGTTACCACCTCTTGCTTCAGATGATGGCAGGGCAGGTTCAGGTATGTTTGGTGGTGCTCCAGTCTTCTGTACGCGGTGCCTGAACGCCGAAAGTGGGCCGCAATTCTTCGGGCCACCGACAGCATCTCTTGCACGCCCCTGTCGTTTTTTAAATAATTCTGCACCACCAAATTCAAGGTATGTGCAAAACATGGGACGTGCTGGAATTTGCCCACATGTAATGCACGCACAATATTGCTGGCGTTGTCCGATGTCACAAATCCCCAGGAGAGTCCAATTGGGGTAAGCCATTCTGCGATGATCTTCCTCAGTTGCCGTAAGAGGTTTTCAGCTGTGTGCCTATTCTGGAAAGCGGTGATACAAAGCGTAGCCTGCCTAGGAACGAGTTGGCGTTTGCGAGATGCTGCTACTGGTGCCGCCGCTGCTGTTCTTGCAGCGGGAGGCAATACATCTACCCAGTGGGCTGTCACAGTCATATAGTCCTGAGTTTGCCCTGCTCCACTTGTCCACATGTCCGTGGTTAAGTGGACATTGGGTACAACTGCATTTTTTAGGACACTGGTGACTCTTTTTCTAAGGTCTGTGTACATTTTCGGTATCGCCTGCCTAGAGAAATGGAACCTAGATGGTATTTGGTACCGGGGACACAGTACCTCAATCAAGTCTATAGTTGGCTCTGAATTAACGATGGATACCGGAACCACGTTTCTCACCGCCTAGGCTGCCAAGGCCTGAGTTATCCGTTTTGCAGCAGGATGACTGCTGTGATATTTCATCTTCCTCGCAAAGGACTGTTGGACAGTCAATTGCTTACTGGAAGTAGTACAAGTGGTCTCCGCCTTCCCCTCTGGGATGACGATCGACTCCCAGCAGCAACAACAGCAGCGCCATCAGCAGTAGGCGTTACACTCAAGGATGCATCGGAGGAATCCCAAGCAGGAGAGGACTCGTCAGACTTGCCAGTGACATGGCCTGCAGGACTATTGGCTTTCCTGGGTAAGGAGGAAATTGACACTGAGGGAGTTGGTGGTGTGGTTTGCAGGAGCTTGGTTACAAGAGGAAGGGATTTAGTGGTCAGTGGACTGCTTCCGCTGTCACCCAAAGTTTTTGAACTTGTCACTGACGTATGATGAATGCGCTGCAGGTGACGTATAAGGGAGGATGTTCCGAGGTGGTTAACGTCCTTACCCCTACTTATTACAGCTTGACAAAGGCAACACACGGCTTGACACCTGTTGTCCGCATGTGTGTTGAAATAATTCCACACCGAAGAGCTGATTTTTTTTGTATTTTGACCAGGCATGTCAATGGCCATATTCCTCCCACGGACAACAGTTGTCTCCCCGGGTGCCTGACTTAAACAAACCACCTCACCATCAGAATCCTCCTTGTCAATTTCCTCCCCAGTGCCAGCAACACCCATATCCTCATCGTGGTGTACTTCAACACTGATATCTTCAATTTGACTAGCAGGAATTGGACTGCGGGTGCTCCTTCCAGCACTTGGGGATTTGTGATTTCGAAGAACGCACAGTTCTTTGCTGTGCTTTTGCCAGCTTAAGTCTTTTCTTTTTTCTAGCAAGAGGATGAGTGCTTCCATCCTCATGTGAAGCTGAACCACTAGCCATGAACATAGGCCAGGGCCTCAGCCGTTCCTTGCCACTCCGTGTCGTAAATGGCATATTGGCAAGTTTACGCTTCTCCTCAGACGCTTTTCATTTTGATTTTTGGGTCATTTTACTGAACTTTTGTGTTTTGGATTTTACATGCTCTCTACTATGACATTGGGCATCGGCCTTGGCAGACGACGTTGATGTCATTTCATCGTCTCGCCCATGACTAGTGGCAGCAGCTTCAGCACGAGGTGGAAGTGGATCTTGATCTTTCCCTATTTTTTTAACCTCCACATTTTTGTTCTCCATATTTTAATGTGTAGAATTATATGCCAGTATCAATAGCAATGGCCTACTACTATATATACTGCGCACAACTAAAATGCACCACAGGTATACAATGTAGATGGATGGATAGTATACTTAATGGATGACGAGTGATGACACAGAGGTAGGTACAGCAGTGGCCTACCATACTGCTATATATAGTATACTGGACCTGGTGGACACTGTCAGCAAACTGCTAAACTAGTCTAAAAAAAAGGCACCACAGGTATACAATGTAGATGGATGGATAGTATACTTAATGGATGACGAGTGACGACACAGAGGTAGGTACAGCAGTGGCCTACCGTACTGCTATATATAGTATACTGGACCTGGTGGACACTGTCAGCAAACTGCTAAACTAGTCTAAAAAAAATAGGCACCACAGGTATACAATGTAGATGGATGGATAGTATACTTAATGGATGACGAGTGACGACACAGAGGTAGGTACAGCAGTGGCCTACCGTACTGCTATATATAGTATACTGGACCTGGTGGACACTGTCAGCAAACTGCTAAACTAGTCTAAAAAAAAGGCAGCACAGGTATACAATGTAGATGGATGGATAGTATACTTAATGGACGATGAGTGACGACACAGAGGTAGGTACAGCAGTGGCCTACCGTACTGCTATATATACTATACTGGACCTGGTGGACACTGTCAGCAAACTGCTAAACTAGTCTAAAAAAAAGGCACCACAGGTATACAATGTAGATGGATGGATAGTATACTTAATGGATGACGAGTGACAACACAGAGGTAGGTACAGCAGTGGCCTACCGTACTGCTATATATAGTATACTGGACCTGGTGGACACTGTCAGCAAACTGCTAAACTAGTCTAAAAAAAAGGCACCACAGGTATACAATGTAGATGGATGGATAGTATACTTAATGGATGACGAGTGACGACACAGAGGTAGGTACAGCAGTGGCCTACCGTACTGCTATATATAGTATACTGGACCTGGTGGACACTGTCAGCAAACTGCTAAACTAGTCTAAAAAAAGGCACCACAGGTATACAATGTAGATGGATGGATAGTATACTTAATGGATGACGAGTGACGACACAGAGGTAGGTACAGCAGTGGCCTACCGTACTGCTATATATAGTATACTGGACCTGGTGGACACTGTCAGCAAACTGCTAAACTAGACTAAAAAAAAGGCACCACAGGTATACAATGTAGATGGATGGATAGTATACTTAATGGACGACGAGTGACGACACAGAGGTAGGTACAGCAGTGGCCTACCGTACTGCTATATGTAGTATACTGGACCAGGTGGACACTGTCAGCAAACTGCTAAACTAGCCAAAAAAAAAGGCACCACAGGTATACAATGTAGATGGATGGATAGTATACTTAATGGATGACGAGTGACGACACAGAGGTAGGTACAGCAGTGGCCTACCGTACTGCTATATATAGTATACTGGACCTGGTGGACACTGTCAGCAAACTGCTAAACTAGTCTAAAAAAAAGGCACCACAGGTATACAATGTAGATGGATGGATAGTATACTTAATGGACGACGAGTGACGACACAGAGGTAGGTAAAGCAGTGGCCTACCGTACTGCTATATATAGTATACTGGACCTGGTGGACACTGTCAGCAAACTGCTAAACTAGTCTAAAAAAAAGGCACCACAGGTATACAATGTAGATAGATGGATAGTATACTTAATATATGACGAGTGACGACACAGAGGTAGGTACAGCAGTGGCCTACCGTACTGCTATATATAGTATACTGGACCTGGTGGACACTGTCAGCAAACTGCTAAACTAGTCTAAAAAAAAGGCACCACAGGTATACAATGTAGATGGATGGATAGTATACTTAATGGATGACGAGTGACGACACAGAGGTAGGTACAGCAGTGGCCTACCGTACTGCTATATATAGTATACTGGACCTGGTGGACACTGTCAGCAAACTGCTAAACTAGTCTAAAAAAAAAGGCACCACAGGTATACAATGTAGATGGATGGATAGTATACTTAATGGACGACGAGTGACGACACAGAGGTAGGTACAGCAGTGGCCTACCGTACTGCTATATATAGTATACTGGACTTGGTGGACACTATCAGCAAACTGCTAAACTAGTCTAAAAAAAAGGCACCACAGGTATACAATGTAGATGGATGGATAGTATACTTAATGGATGACGAGTGACGACACAGAGGTAGGTACAGCAGTGGCCTACCGTACTGCTATATATAGTATACTGGACCTGGTGGACACTGTCAGCAAACTGCTAAACTAGTCTAAAAAAAAGGCACCACAGGTATACAATGTAGATGGATGGATAGTATACTTAATGGATGACGAGTGACGACACAGAGGTAGGTACAGCAGTGGCCTACCGTACTGCTATATATAGTATACTGGACCTGGTGGACACTGTCAGCAAACTGCTAAACTAGTCTGAAAAAAAAGGCACCACAGGTATACAATGTAGATGGATGGATAGTATACTTAATGGATGACGAGTGACGACACAGAGGTAGGTACAGCAGTGGCCTACCGTACTGCTATATATAGTATACTGGTGGACACTGTCAGCAAACTGCTAAACTAAAATGCACCACAGGTATAGGAATGTAGATGGATAGTATACTTAATGGATGACGACACAGAGGTAGGTACAGCAGTGCATACTGGTGGTCCCCAGTCCCCACAATAAAGCAGCACACTGTGAGGCAGTGTGAGCACAGATATGGAGTGTTTTTCAGGCAGACAAACGTATACTGGTGGTCACTGTCAGCAAAACTCTGCACTGTACTCCTGCTATAGCTGCTCCCCAGTCCCCACAATTAAGCAGTGTGAGCACTCAGCACAGATATATCATGCAGCACACTGAGCACAGATATGGTATGGAGCGTTTTTTTCAGGCAGAGAACGGATAAACTGGTGGTCACTTATTATATTATCAGCAAAACTCTGCACTGTACTCCTAACAGCTGCTCCCCAATCCTACCCACAATTAGCAATAAACAACCAATCAAATCAACTGTCAGTGTCTTCTACTATATAAACGGAGAGGACGCCAGCCACGTCCTCTCCCTATCATCTCCAATGCACGAGTGAAAATGGCGGCGACGCGCGGCTGCTTATATAGAATCCGAATCTCGCGAGAATCCGACAGTGGGATGATGACGTTCGGGCGCGCTCGGGTTAGCCGAGCAAGGCGGGAAGGTTCGAACCTGCCTCGGACCCGTGTAAACAAGGTGAAGTTTGGGGGGGTTCGAGAAACCGAACCCGCTCATCACTAATATATATACATATATATATATATATACATACTAGGGTCTCAATCTCTGCTGATAAGGTATCTGTCCACGCTGCTACAGCGCTATAAACCCATGCCGACACAATCGCTTGTCTGAGTAGTGTACCAGTATGTGTGTAAATTGACTTCAAAGTACTTTTACTGCATGCTATCTGCAGGTTCCCTGAGGATAGCTGTTAAGTCAGCGCTACCTTTTGGGCAAACGTGACACCCTAGGGGAAGATTCCCATCGTATCCTGGCCCTAGTAGGGAAAGGATACTTCCTGAGAATTCTTTGTGGGAAACTGCAGTCTCTTGTCTGGAGATTCCCGCTCTTTTTCTTCATGAGAGGAGGGAAATTTACCTCAGCTTTCTTCCCCTTAAACATGTGTACCCTTGTGTCAGGGACAGATGAGTCATCAGTGATATGCAAAATATTTTTTATTACAATAATCATATATTGAATACTTTCCGGCCATTTTGGCTGTAACTTTGCATTATCGTAGTCGACACTGGAGTCAGACTCCGTGTCGATATCAGTGTCTATTATTTTGGATAGTGAGCATTGAGAGACTCTGAAGGTCTCTGCGACATAGGGACAGACATGGGTAGAGTCCCTGTCTGTTCTCTAATCTTTTGTGCAATAAATTTACCTTAGCACTTAATTTCACATATCCAAACAGGTGTCGGCGTTGTCGACGGAAACACCACTTACACACACATTTGCTCCATCTCCTCCTTAGGGGATCCTTTTACCTCAAACATGTCGACACACACGTACCGACACACCACACACTCAGGGAATGCTCAACTGAAGACAATTCCCCCACAAGGCCCTTTGGAGAGACAGAGAGAGAGTATGCCAGCACACACCCCAGCGCTATAAACCCAGGAATAACACAGTAACTTAATGTTAACCCAGTAGCTGCTGTTTATATAGATTTTAGCGCCTAATTATGTGCCCCCCCCTCTCTTTTAACCCTCTTCTACCGTGTATCTGCAGGGGAGAGCCTGGGGAGCTTCCTCTCAGCGGAGCTGTGGAGAAAAAATAGCGCAGGTGAGTGCTGAGGAAGAAGCCCTGCTCCCTCGACGGCGGGCTTCTGTCCCGCTTAAATATAAATTTTCTTGGCAGGGGGCTCATACATATATACAGTGCCCAACTGTATATATGTGTACTTTTGCCAAACAAGGTCCATATGCTGCCCAGTGCTGTGCGTTACCTCAGTGAAGAACGGAGTCTTCTGCCGCCGATTTCAAAGTCTTCTTGCTTCTCATACTCACCCGGCTTCTGTCTTCCGGCTCTGCGAGGGGGACGGCCGCGCGGCTCTGGGATCAGATGACGAGGGTGAGATCCTGTGTACGATGCCTCTGGATCTAATGGTGTCCAGTAGCCTAAGAAGCAGGACCTAGCTTCAGAGAGTAGGGCTGCTTCTCTCCCCTCTGTCCCACGATGCAGGGAGTCTGTTGCCAGCAGAGCTCCCTGAAAATAAAAAACCTAACAAAATACTTTCTCACAGCAAGCTCAGGAGAGCTCACTGAACAGCACCAAGCTCGTCCGGGCATAGTCTCAAACTGAGGTCTGGAGGAGGGACATAGAGGGAGAAGCCAGAGCATACCAGAATCTAAATTCTTTCTTAAAGTTACCATGTCTCCTGCGGAGCCCGTCTATTCCCCATGGTTCTTACGGAGTCCCCAGCATCCACTAGGACGTTAGAGAAATCTAGGATCGAGCACGGTGGCCAAAATGTAGTGCTCTGATTTCAACAGATTGACCACCCGTGAATCCTGGTTAAGCGAATTAAGGGCTCCATCCACAAGTCCCACATGACTAGCGGAATCGCGCCATTTTAGCTCCTCCTTCAATGTCTCCAGCTTCTTCTGCAAAAGCCTGATGAGGGGAATGACCTGACTCAGGCTGGCAGTGTCTGAACTGACTTCACGTGTGGCAAGTTCAAAGGGTTGCAGAACCTTGCACAACGTTGAAATCATTCTCCACTGTGCTTGAGTCAGATGTATAGGCTTGAATGGCCTTTTGCTGCTCCTCCATCCTCTGAAGCATATAGAGGGTTGAATTCCACCTCGTTACCACCTCTTGCTTCAGATGATGGCAGGGCAGGTTCAGGAGTGTTTGCTGGTGCTCCAGTCTTCGGCACGCGGTGGCTGAATGCCGAAAGTGGCCCGCAATTCTTCGGGCCACCGACAGCATCTCTTGCACGCCCCTGTCATTTTTTTAAATAATTCTGCACCACTAAATTCAATGTATGTGCAAAACATGGGACATGCTGGAATTTGCCCACATGTAATGCACGCACAATATTGGTGGCGTTGTCCGATGTCACAAATCCCCAGGAGAGTCCAATTGGGGTAAGCCATTCTGCGATGATGTTCCTCAGTTTCCGTAAGAGGTTGTCAGCTGTGTGCCTCTTCTGGAAAGCGGTGATACAAAGCGTAGCCTGTCTAGGAACGAGTTGGCGTTTGCGATATGTTGCTACTGGTGCTGCCGCTGCTGTTATTGCTGCGGGAGGCAATACATCTACCCAGTGGGCTGTCACAGTCATATAGTCCTGAGTCTGCCCTGCTCCACTTGTCCACATGTCCGTGGTTAAGTGGACATTGGGTACAACTGCATTTTTTAGGACACTGGTGACTCTTTTTCTGAGGTCTGTGTACAGAGCCGGCCCTAACCAATATGATGCCCTAGGCAAGATTTTGGCTGGTGCCCCCTAGCACCACCGCAGGTTCCGCCTCTGACCTTCCACCTCTTTCCCAGCACCATCACCCCTCACCCATAGCAGTCCCTATTTTGGTGTTTGTACCCCCTATATTTTAAATAGGAACATTTCGCACATTTGGCGCACAGCCCAAAAAGGGGTGTGTTTTTGCTGGCAAGGGGCATGGCCACACAATAGTAACCCCAATTCAAATTACGCCACACAGTACTGCAACTTTATTCACATTTGATCATGCGATAGTGTCCATAATTCCACAGTAGTATCATTTTACCTTATAAACGTTACTCCTCACAGTAGAGCCCCTTATTCACATTACATCACACTGAATTGCTACTTATTCACATTACACCACACCCTATTGCTCTTTATTCACATTAGATGACACAGCAGTGCTCTTTCTATATGCAATGCCACATAGTAGAGCACCTTGTACACATAATGCCACACATTAGTAATGCATTTATACACATAATTCCGCACCGTAATGCCCCTTACACATTTGAGGCACATTATTAATGTCCTTATAAACATAATGCGCCTTACACATTATGACAACCTTTATTAATTCCCTTTTACACATATTGTCCCTTAGACATATGCTGCACATTATTAATGCCCTTATACACATAATGACACACATTGTGCTCCCTACACATTTGCTGCACAGTATTAGTGCCCCTATACACATAATGACACACATAGTGCCCCTTACACATATGTTGCACGTTATTAATGCATTTTTACATGGCACACATAATGCTCCTTACACATATTCTGAACACTACTGCACAACCAACCAACTCACATGCATACAGCACTCACACTGCCACCAACACTGTGCCTCTGCTTGGATACAGATGTGTCCTCATAATTCTTGCCTCAATGCTAACGTTGGGCACCTTTTTTTAATGCATCTTATTTGCATTGCTATGTGGCTAAGAGGCACAAGCTGCTTCTGCTGATTAAAATGATATGTAGCATGCCTATATACTGTGTGATACTGTAGCTGTATCTGCATATGAAATGCTACATACAGAATATAGGCATGCCGCATATCATTTTAATCAGCAGATGCTGCTGATGCCCCTAGGCATATCAAATGCCCTAGGCAATTGCCTAGTTTGCCTATGCCTATGGCCGGCTCTGTCTGTGTACATTTTCAGTATCGCCTGCCTAGAGAAATGGAACCTAGATGGTATTTGGTACCGGGGGACACAGTACCTCAATCAAGTCTGTAGTTGCCTGTGAATTAACGGTGGATAACGGAAACACGTTTCTCACCGCCCAGGCTGCCAAGGCCTGAGTTATCCGCTTTGCAGCAGGATGACTGCTGTGATATTTACTGGAAGTAGTACAAGTGGTCTTCCGACGTCTCCTCTGGGATGACGATCGACTCCCAGCAGCAACAACAACAGCGCCAGCAGCAGTAGGCGTTACACTCAAGGATGCATCGGAGGAATCCCAGGCAGGAGAGGACTCGTCAGACTTGACAGTGACATGGCCTGCAGGACTATTGGCTTTCCTGTGTAAGGAGGAAATTGACACTGAGGGAGTTGGAGGTGTGGTTTGCAGGAGCTTGGTTACAAGTAGTGATGAGCGGGTTCGGTTCCTCGGAAACCGAACCCCCCCTCCCGAACTTCACCCATTTTACACGGGTCCGAGGCATACTCGGACTCTCCCGCATGGCTCGGTTAACCCGAGCGCGCCCGGACGTCATCATCCCGCTGCCGGATTCTCGCGAGATTCGGATTCTATGTAAGCAGCCGCGCGTCGCCGCCATTTTCACTCGTGCATTGGAAATGTTAGGGAGAGGACGTGGCTGGCGTCCTCTCTGTTTATTAATGTTCATGCAAATATTTGTGCTTATTGCTTAATTGTGGGGACTGGGGAACAGCTGTATTATATAGGAGGAGTACAGTGCAGAGTTTTGCTGATCAGTGACCACCAGTTTTATCCGTTCTCTGCCTGAAAAACGCTCCATATCTGTGATCAGTGTGCTGAATATATCTGTGCTCACACTGCTTTATTGTGGGGACTGGGGACCAGCAGTATTATATAGGAGGAGTACAGTGCAGAGTTTTGCTGACCAGTGACCACCAGTACTATACGTTCTCTGCCTTAAAAACGCTCCATATCTGTGCTCAGTGTGCTGCATATATCTGTGCTCACACTGCTTTATTGTGGGGACTGGGGACCGGCAGTATTATATAGGAGGAGTAAAGTGCAGAGTTTTGCTGACAGTGACCACCAGTATATATAGCAGTTCGGTACGGAAGGCCACTGCTCTACCTACCTCTGTGTCGTCAAGTATACTGTCCATCTAGATTCTATACCTGTGGTGCATTTTAGTTTTGCAGTTTGCTGACAGTGACCACCAGTATATATAGCAGTACGGTACGGAAGGCCACTGCTCTACCTACCTCTGTGTCGTCAAGTATACTATCCATCTAGATTCTATACCTGTGGTGCATTTTAGTTTTGCAGTTTGCTGACAGTGACCACCAGTATATATAGCAGTACGGTACGGAAGGCCACTGCTCTGCCTACCTCTGTGTCGTCAAGTATACTATCCATATCTAGATTCTATACCTGTGGTACATTTTAGTTTTGCAGTTTGCTGACAGTGACCACCAGTATATATAGCAGTACGGTTATGGAAGGCCACTGCTCTACCTACCTCTGTGTCGTCAAATATTCTATCCATCTAGATTCTATACCTGTGGTGCATTTTAGTTTTGCAGTTTGCTGACAGTGACCACCAGTATATATAGCAGTACGGTACGGAAGGCCACTACCAACCTCTGTGTCGTCAAGTATACTATCCATCCATACCTGTGGTGCATTTCAGTTTGGCACAGTATATAGTAGCCCATTGCTATTGATACTGGCACATAATTCCACACATTAAAAAATGGAGAACAAAAATGTGGAGGGTAAAATAGGGAAAGATCAAGATCCACTTCCACCTCATGCTGAAGCTGCTGCCACTAGTCATGGCCGAGACGATGAAATGCCATCAACTGCCAAGGCCGATGCCCAATGTCATAGTAGAGAGCATGTAAAATCCAAAACACTAAATTTCAGTAAAATGACCCAAAAATCAAAATTAAAAGCGTCTGAGGAGAAGCGTAAACTTGCCAATATGCCATTTACGACACAGAGTGGCAAGGAACGGCTGAGGCCCTGGCCTATGTTCATGGCTAGTGGTTCAGCTTCACATGAGGATGGAAGCATATGTCCAGTGCTGCTGTATAAATCCAGTCCATTGCAGTGGTGCTGTTTTGTCCTGCATCAGTCCAGTGGTGGTGTCCCTGTGCTGCCGTATATGTCCAGTGGTACTGCCGTATATGACCAGTGATCCTGCCGTATATGTCCAGCGGTACTGCCGTATATGTCCAGTGGTACTGCCATATAAATCCAGTGATCCTGCCGTATAATTCCAGTAATCCTGCCGTATAATTCCAGAAATCCTTCCGTCTTGAACTGAAAACGCTGTTGTCTTGTTTGCTCATTTGATTATGTCCAGTAATCCCACCGTATAATACCATCGAGCGTGCCGTATAATTCCAGTAATCCTTCAGTATAATTCCAGTTATCCTGCTGTATAATTTCCTTTGATCCTGCCCTATAATTCCAGTGATCCTGCCATATAATTCCAGTGATCCTGTCGTATAATTCCAGTAATTCTGCCGTATAATTCCAGTGATCCTGCTGTATAATTCCGGTAATCCTACCGTATAATTACACTAATCCAGCCTTATAATTACAGTGATACTGCTCTATAATTACAGTGATACTGCTGTATAATTCAAGTAATTCTGCTGTATAATTAGAGTGATCCTGCCATATAATTCCAGTAATCATGCCGTATAATTACAGTTATCTTGCCGTAAAATTCCAGTGGTCCTGATGTATAATTCTAGTGATCCTGCCGTATAATTCCAGTAATCCAGCCATATAATTCCAGTGATCCTGCATATAATTCCAGTAATCCTGCCATATAATTCCAGTAATCCTGCCATATAATTCCAGTAATCCTGCCGTCTTGAACTGAAAACGCTGTTGTCTTGTTTGCTCATTGATTATGTCCAGTAATCCCGCCGTATAATTCCATCGAGCGTGCCATATAATTCCAGTAATCCTGCCGTATAATTCCAGTTATCCTGCCGTATAATTTCCTTTGATCCTGCCCTATAATTCCAGTGATCCTGGCCTAAAAACAATATTGTGAGGTGTTCAGTGTTCAGAATAGACTGGAAATGAGTGGAAATGAATGTTATTGAGGTTAATAATACTGTAGGAGCAAAATTACGACCAAATTCTGTGATTTTAGCTGTTTTTGTGTGTGTGTGTGTGTGGGGGGGGGGGGGGGGGGGGGGGTCAAAAAGCATCCAGATTCAAAACCAAAACACGAAAGGGTGGTTTTGGCAAAACCAAGCCAAAACCAAAACACGAGCAGGGAATTAGAACCAAAACCAAAACACGAAAAGTGCCCTCTGCACATCTCTAATTTATATATATGGCTGATCTAAAATATTTCTTAATTGACCGCGGGGGAGATCGGGTGAAATCTTTAATTGTCGCAGAGGCAAGATGGATTGTTCGCCTTGATACCATTGCCCCAAAAGGATTAAATGATAAAATTAACTGGAATAGTCTTTTGTAATATTATATAGGGGTATAGATGCTCCGTTAAATGAGACATCAATATATAGGGCGATGAGCCTTACAAGTTAATACACGGGGTATTGCACTTCTAGTTACTTCTGGAATATGTGGGTGAGGTAGTTTAGGTTGCTATGGTTCATGTACATGTGATAGATCAGTATATGATATAGCTTTACGTGAAGATAATGAACGCTGTCTTTTTATGTTTTAATATTGTTGTATATGTCTGTTCTCCCCCAGCCCTGTCTGCTGTCAGCGCCGCTTGATGATGTGAAGGCAGGTTTCTCAATGCTGGAACGCAAGCAGGAGGTTGCTTGGCAACATCTGCTTGCGTCTAACCGGAAGTGAGGCACCCACGGACACTCGGCGGCTGCAGCTGTGGACGATTGCGGCGGCGGGAGGACAGGGGTGATATCAGGTATTTAAATATCTTTATGTATGTTTGTTGTTTGTCTGTCGGTGAGTCCTGAGGAAGAGCCTGCGGCCTCGAAACATGTCGATGTGAACACCGTGAATAAATAATTTTGGAGACGAGTCCCTTGGAGTGCCGTGCTATTCTTGGAGGAGGTATATATATATATATATATATATATACATACATACATATATATACATATATATTGTTCAGTTTAAACATAATTTGGCTAGCTTAAGATCTAAAGCAATTGACCATGTACCAGCGTCAAGAAGAGGTGGTGACAGAGGCAAGCTTCTGTTACAATTGGAATCGAGGTGGATCTTTCGCCTAGATTGTCTGGCCCCAAAGGGGCATTTTAGTTTTGCAGTTTGCTGACACAGTGAACACCAATACATATAGCAGTACGGTACGGAAGGCCACTGCTGTACTTACCTCTGTGTCGTCATTAAGTATACTATCCATCTACATTCTATACCTGTGGTGCATTTTAGTTTTACAGTTTGCTGACACAGTGACCACCAGTATATATAGCAGTACGGTATGGAAGCCCACTGCTGTACCTACCTCTGTGTCGTCATTAAGTATACTATCCATCTACATTCTATACCTGTGGTGCATTTTAGTTTTGCAGTTTGCTGACACAGTGACCACCAGTATATATAGTGATAAAGCTAATTATTTACCTTTTAATACAAGCTATTTACTAATACCGTGAAGCCGTAATGGCCGCTAAACCACGTGCACGTGCTACGCACTCTGTACGCTATTTGCGTACAAAGACCTCGCACATGGTACGCAAGTTACGTACACACGCTGCGCTGGGTGTACGGAATACACACAGCGAGCGTACACACAGATAATAACCTTTTAAACCTTAAACACAGAGTATGCTTATACTGTAAATCTTAGTACTGAGATACTGTAATGATATAACACTGGTTAACCTTGATATTTAAGCAAGCTGTTTGAGCGATTGAGATGCTCAGAAACCCTTAGTAATAAATGGTGAAACACACACTCCTTGCTAAGGTTCCAACACCTTTACTAGATGATTTTAGTAAGTAAAAGGGAAAAGAAACAGTTACAGCTTATACACTACAGTCCTAACATTAATAACTAACAGAATAACTAAACAGAAATATACACAATAGCGAATGATCGTAAACACAAATACATAGAATAAGAATGAATGGCTTACATTAAATGGGTAACAACGTGGCCACAGAGAAACATACCATATGGGGGAACACTCTCTAGCGCAACCGGATCCAGTCCTCCAATTATCAGAGATAAATGTTGATGAGAGAGAGAGTACTGGCCGGTCAGGGGACAGTGGCCTTTATATACACAACATACAGTACACTACAAAGGGCCCTACAATCTCATTGTTCATTGGACACAGGAATGTCCCTCTGCATTATAACAAAAGGTCATAGGTGGATTTGAACAGGTGGGCTGTGACTATTTCAAACTGCTCAGATGGGAGGTATCCTCAGGATTCCCGCCGCATGGATAATGAACCGCAAATACAGTAAATGTCCATAAACTACTCATAGACATAACTATACGCAGGAGCGATTAATCTCTACCTAACCAGCACCAGATTGTTTCTAATAAAATACTCTTCAGTTAGGTACCAGACACCACTGTTCAACCTTTGTCAGACCCTTCATATCATGAAAAGAGGAATTCCCAAGTCCATGAACCATTTACGCTAAACATACTCGCAGATATGATTAAGGGGAATATTACCTATAAAACACGCTATATGGGTTAACTATGCTATAAACGAGTCGCCCGCTACAAGCCCATAAACTCTACCGTAAATACGCATGTCACGCGTGTAATCGCCGGAGCGAGTGTACGCAATTTGCGGACATGTGCACGTACGGCAGACTGCATGCACGAGCAGCGGGCGTGCGCATTGGGGTTAGTAAAAGGCATTGGGAATAACGATATTTTTCGACTTTGACAGTCCACCCTTTGGCAGTCACCAATAACTGCCACTTCCTAAACAATTCAAACAGAAAAATATATGTCATCATGTAAATACCTTTTTATGATTGGGTAGAGGGAGGAGAGGAGAAGGTGGGAAAGATATGACCTAGTGAGATAGTAAAAGCATGTGTGTTTGAAATCCATGTCTGAGGGGTCATGTATCATCGTGCCGTACGTGTTCTAAATCAAGCTTCGAGGTATTGCGAAGTATACATTTGAATCCTTCTTATCCCGTATCAAGGGTCTGTGGATGGGCTGTCAAACTCTACCGAGCTCTTTTCGGCTTTTGGTTACAACAAATGGGGTGCACATTAGTTGATGATACATGAAGGGGGAGAGTATGTGGATGCTAGTATGTGGAAAATCACCTGTCGACTATGTGGGATACTACCTGAAGGTTGTAGAAATGAAGATAAGAAACAGACGTTATAAATGCAGTCATATAACTATGTGAGATTTAGTATACAGTCGCCGATTGAGGTCTTGTTGATATCTTGTCTGATGTCTTGTCGGGATCGTCGGGTCTTTACTGTAGCTTTAAGGTTAAATGGCAAACAAAAAGCTTTTTCAAGTGTCCATAAAAAGAATTACAGTCTCTAAAAAGCTCATTAGGTGTCTGTGACACAGTTCATCAGTGGTCTTGTATAAAAGGTCATCAAATTCTTCTTCCAGGTGGATCTCTTGGTACCTCGGAGAAAATCAAAGGAGAAACGGGTGAAAGAAACGGACCGTGGAATCACATTTTATCACAACATTATCTCGATTGACGGGTCATATATCAAATTAGTAGTTGTTACAATGCCCTCACTCCTCAAACTCATCAATTTGGTACTACGCTCAATTTGTTAGAATCCGAATACATCTGAATATCAGACCAATCATTATGACAATTCCTAGGATACATAGGAGGAACTTCCCTACAGTAACGATAACATTTTGAGCCCATTCTCCTAAACCTGAGAACCAATTTCGTGGGTTCAACCATGATACCCAGCCGGTTAGTTCATTACCCACAGAAGCAAGGGTTAGGTTATGCCTCCTTCGGAACTCCCATTTCAATTGCAAGATATCGTCCATCTTTTGATCTATGACCTATGATGGGTCTTCAGTGCTGTTTGTGATATATGTACAGCATTTCACACCATACTGAGTTGCTAGGGTGACACAATACCCTCCTGTCACTGAGGTAATTTAGAACCATCCTGTGCTGTACCAGTTCCGTTTTGTAAGCTTGCAATTCTCTCCCGGTATACCTGAAGGTGTCATCATACATCTCGGTGATATTATCTAACAGGTTCGCTAGCGCAGATATATACCTATAATTTATAACTCCTCTGGCGGTACGGGTGATATCTAACGTGAGTAGGAATTGAATCCCGGTGGATTCGTGAATCAAATCAGAGGCCGCATGCTCTGTCCTATCTACAAGGTGTCTTTTAACGATGTGTTCGTAATGAGTGTGAGTGTAAGGAGCTTGGGCACTGTGGTGAATGTCTTTCATTTTGTTATGGGCAATGGTCATTTAAGGCAGTACTTTTCCAACGTAACACAATCCCTCTGAGTTTGGGACAAGCCACTTATACGCCTTTCTCCCACATATGAAATATGAATCATCGGGGAGAACATATGGGATAGAAAATGACATAACCATATTACAAACCTTCCATGAAAACAGTCCTATCCCTAACTCTCTCATTTGTCTAGTACACGTATCAGGCTGTATGACATGTGCACAGTCTCCTGGTGATACTTCTCCAACTCGCATGATCCTATTTCCTAGGGTGTACCTATACTGGAAATATTTTCCACTGTCGGCTATGTGGCGTATAAGTTCTGAATCGATGGGCATTCTGTGTCGGCTCTGTGTGAAAAGGTCATGGTTTGGTTGTTCCATGACACTTCCCAATTTCCCGGCTTTCGGGGATTGGAAATGTTAAAACATATTAGGGACCTGTCTACATGGTATTGATGGAGCCTCAAACTAGGAGGACTAGAAATATTAAATCTCTTGTCCACCGGTCTCCCACCCTTTAACTCAAGTACCTCATCTACCGTTAAAGGATATGGCACTAGTCCTGACTTTCTATGACCTTGAGGTACTTGTGAGCACACCCAACAGTCTGTCTGGTTTAACACTTTACCCACCAATGAGTGATAGTCACTCAATGGATGTCGGTCCATATTGATATTAAAACGGGACTGACATTCTTTGATGCAGCCGTCCTCAACTATGTTGTCACAATTCCTACAGATACAGTTTTCTTCAGCTAACAATCCTTCACAATGTCTATTGATAACATGGCTACCAGATCGTTTTCTGATACTCACCTTTGCTCGGTGATTGTGTTGTTCTTGGACTCTACGCCTCCATCCTGATCATCAGATCCCATTCCAGATCCCTCTTTGGCCTCTCTGGTACTCTCGCCGAAACAGACTGCTCTGGTCAACAACAGGGTCAACAGGAAAATCCGGAACACAGTCTCTTGGGGCAAGTCCATCTTAGAGGAGGGAAAGGAGAAAAATGAGAAGGGGGGAGGAGAATAGGAGGGAGATGGGAACTGGAGAAAATAACAAAAGGGAAAAAGAAATCTTGGCTGGACAACCGCCTCCGATCTTATTGTTTTCAGTGCTCAGGTGCCGTCTCAACCTTCCTGAAACAGGCACTCTAACGATACAATTTCCTCTACCGTCTGTTCTTTGTCACGGGACCTCTCTGGGTCAGCGACCTTCTTATAGTGAGACGAATGGACCCAAGTCTCTCTCTCGGCAACCTTTAACGCTGTCGTGCTGGTCAATAAGACTTGATATGGTCCTTCCCATCTGTCAATAAGGCAACCTGAGCGTAAAAAGTTTCGAATCATTACATAATCCCCAGGTTCAATGTCATGACAATTACTATCTGGCAGATCAGGAATCACTAGCTTTAGATTATCATTTTGATTCTTTAACTGCTTACTCATCTTAACCAGATACTTTACAGTTACTTCATTGTTACATTTCAAATCATCCTGGGGGTCAATCATTACATGGGGTTGTTGACCAAAAAGAATTTCAAAAGGAGACAGATTAAGAGGGGACCTGGGAGTGGTTTTGATGCTATACAATACGATTGGCAAAGCTTCTGGCCACAACAATCCTGTGTCAGCCATTACCTTGCTCAATTTGTTCTTAATAGTGCTGTTTACTCTTTCCACTTTCGCACTCGCCTGGGGACGATACGGAGTGTGCAGCTTACTATTAATTCCCATCAATTTACACATTACCTGAAAGACTTCACCTGTAAAATGGGTACCCCTATCGCTTTCAATTATCCTAGGGATACCGTACCTACACACAAATTCCTGCACAATTTTCTTTGCGGTAAACGTAGCGGTATTTGTGGCAGCGGGGAATGCTTCAACCCAATTTGAAAACACATCAATACAAACCAATACATATTTTAAATTTCTACAAGGTGGTAATTGTATGAAATCAATTTGTATTATCTGGAAAGGACCATCTGTAGGAGGGATATGGGATGGCTCTGTTGGTATTGCCTTTCCGATATTCTTCCTCAAGCAGGTAAGACATGTCATCGCTCTTTAACCCGCATGGGAAGAAAATCCTGGCGCGCACCAATAGGCTCTTACCAACTTGCACATTCCTTCTTTGCCTAGATGAGTCAGCCCATGTGCCGCTTCCGCTAGACTTGGGAGGTATGCTCTGGGTGCCACTGGCTTACCCTGTCCATCTGTCCAGAGTCCTGAGGACTCCTGGCCATATCCTTTTGACCTCCAAGCTGCCTTTTCTTGTGGTGAACACAAATTTTGCATTTCACACAATTTCTGTGTGTTTACAGTATTAAATACCATCAGTTGTGTGGTGTCTGTCTGCATGGGGGTGCTGGCTGCTGATTTAGCAGCTTCGTCTGCTCGGCTGTTACCAAGTGACACTGGGTCTTGGCTGTACGTGTGGGCTTTACACTTGATAACAGCCACTCTGTCAGGTTCCTGTATTGCTGCTAAAAGTCTTTTGATGTGGGTTGCATGCGCCACGGGTGTGCCAGCTGCCGTCATGAAATTTCTAAGGCGCAATAGGGCCCCGAAATCATGAACTACTCCAAAGGCGTACCTAGAATCTGTGTATATATTGGCTGACTTACCTTTAGCCAATTCACACGCTCTGGTTAGAGCAACCAGCTCAGCAACTTGTGCTGAGTGTGGTGGGCCTAGGGGTTCCGCTTCTATGGTACCTTTGTCATCTACGACTGCGTATCCAGTACACAAGTCTCCCGAGTCCGTCTGTCTATGACAACTACCGTCAGTGTAGAAAGTAAAATCTACACCTACCAGTGGGTTGTCACTGATGTCAGGCCTTGCCGTGAAATTTTGGGTCAAATATTCCATACAATCATGTGAGTCAGTGTCTATACTAAATCCTCCTTCGCCATCACTCTCATCCCCCACCCTTTGTGCCTGTCCAGGCACACCTGGGAGATATGTTGCAGGATTTAGTGTGCTGCTTCTCCTTATGGTGATGTTTACAGGCGCCATCAATGCCAATTCCCACCTTGTAAACCGTGCGGATGAGACGTGTCTGGTTTGGGCAGAATTTAATAATGCTGACACTGCATGAGGTGTATGAATTGTGAGGCTGTGTCCCAGTACTACATCTTCGCTTTTACTTACTAGCAATGCTATTGCTGCAACACTTCGCAAGCATGTGGGGAGGGATCGCGCTACCGTGTCTAGCTGAGCGCTGTAGTAGGCTACCGGCCTGCTGGCATCACCGTGCTTCTGGGTTAAGACACCTGCCGCACATCCAGCATTTTCTGTACCGTACAGTTCAAAGGGTTTTCCATAATCTGGCATACCTAATGCTGGTGCCTGCGTTAGGCACTGCTTGAGTCTTTCAAACGCCAGTTTAGACTCATCTGTGTGCGAGATCCGATCTGGTTTGTTTGATGAGACCATCTCCTGTAAAGGTAGGGCCAGTATGGAAAATCCTGGGATCCAGTTACGACAGTACCCACACATTCCTAGGAATGTGCAAATCTGTTGCTGAGTCTGTGGCAGAGTCATGTCGTGAATTGCTTGTACTCTATCAGTAGTGAGGTGTCTCAGTCCTTGTGTCAAACAATGCCCCAAATATTTTACCTTGGTTTGGCATAATTGTAACTTGTCCTTTGAAACCTTGTGTCCTGTATCAGGAAGATGAAACAGAAGCTGTTTCGTATCTCTCAATGACGATTCGAGTGAATCAGAACACAGCAGTAAGTCGTCTACATACTGTATTAATATTGATCCGCTCTCAGGTTGAAAGGATTGTAAACAATCATGCAAAGCTTGTGAGAAAATACTTGGGCTGTCGATGAAACCTTGTGGTAAACGAGTCCAGGTGTACTGTACTCCTCTACATGTGAATGCAAACAAGTATTGGCTGTCAGGGTGCAGAGGTACCGAGAAGAAAGCGGAGCAGAGGTCAATTACAGTGAAAAATTTGGCAGTGGGAGGGATTTGCATAAGGATGACAGCTGGATTTGGCACTACGGGGAATTGGCTCTCAACTATTTTGTTGATCCCCCTTAGATCCTGCACTAATCTGTAACCCCTCCCCCCGCTCTTTTTCACAGGGAAGATGGGACTATTGGCAGTGCTGGACGTCCTAACCAGAATGCCCTGTTGTAGCAAGCGCTCTATTACTGGGTAAACTCCTAACTCCACCTATGGCTTCAGAGGATACTGTGGGATTTTTGGAGCTATCCTACCATCTTTTACTTGAACTACTACAGGAGCTACATTTGCCATTAATCCAGTGTCTTGTCCATCCTTGGTCCAAAGTGATTCCGGTATCTGGGAAATCATTTCCTCTACCTTGGACGGACACCTATCTGTAACAGCAGTATGCGTCATTAACCTTTGTGGGGTATCTAACATATCCTGCACTTCCTGAGCGTGATTCTCAGGTATATCTAAGAAGACACCTTCAGGAGTACAATATATGACACATCCCATTTTGCACAGTAAATCTCTACCAAGTAGATTAGTCGGAGCCAATGCAGCCAGCAGAAAAGAATGCTTGGTATGCAAAGGCCCTATCGTAATCTCTGCTGGTTTGCTTAAAGGGTAGTGTTGTACTACTCCCGTTACTCCCATGGCTGGAATTGTCTTACCAGTGGTCTTCATACCCACTGTTGAATTTATCACTGATTTGGCCGCCCCCGTATCTACAAGGAAAGGTAGAGATCTACCAGCTACATCAATTGTGAACTCGGGTTCACTTCCAAGGCTCGCAATTAATTTCACTGGCTGCAAACTACAGGTGTGACCCCACCCCTATTGTATGTGGTGACCTCCCTGGAGTGCGTTGGCAGCTACAACATGTGAAGGGGGTATCTGGGAATTATCAGAGACTTGCCAGTCTCTTCTTGTTCTGGTTAGGACGTCCAGCACTGCCAATAGTCCCATCTTCCCTGTGAAAAAGAGCGGGGGGAGGGGTTACAGATTAGTGCAGGATCTAAGGGGGATCAACAAAATAGTTGAGAGCCAATTCCCTGTAGTGCCAAATCCAGCTGTCATCCTTATGCAAATCCCTCCCACTGCCAAATTTTTCACTGTAATTGACCTCTGCTCCGCTTTCTTCTCGGTACCTCTGCACCCTGACAGCCAATACTTGTTTGCATTCACATGTAGAGGAGTACAGTACACCTGGACTCGTTTACCACAAGGTTTCATCGACAGCCCAAGTATTTTCTCACAAGCTTTGCATGATTGTTTACAATCCTTTCAACCTGAGAGCGGATCAATATTAATACAGTATGTAGACGACTTACTGCTGTGTTTCCCCTGCATGTGGCTCATAACTCCGTCTCTGCGGTCCCTGATCCCATCTACGTGTGTCATATTGTGTGTCATGCTCTGGTCTAGGGGGTCGATATACATTGTGTGAGTTTCTATTGGTGCAGTTACGTGCAAAATGTCCTTCCCTGCTACAATTGTAACATTTTACCATATATGGCTTACCACCAGGGGTCTGAGATTTAGACTGAGGCGGCCTTGTTGTAAGGTATAGAAATGAGGGATATAAAAACTTCTCCGTGCGCACAAGCAGCCGGTCAGTGGTAAACTCCAGAAGGTATCCTTAACCCTTCACCAGTAGTGCAAATTTAGACAAAAAAAATGGAAAAAACCACTTAACTGGCGCTTCTGTTCAGCCAATAATTCACTTGATTCTCTTCAGATCATCCCCATCATATGTACATAAAACACAGAATATGGGATAGAGAATATAGTGTAATACAATTTTTAATTCATACAAACAGCATAAAAAACATATAAAAATTTCTAAAATCCAAAGGTCTGTGCAAAATGGCATAAGTTTGACAAGGCAGGTAATCCAGTTAGCTTATAAAATGGAGGTTTACCAAATCAAGTGGAACTGTGTTTTAAACAGTTCAGGTCAGCTTAGGTAATGAAGTAGCGATCCCGGGAACATCACTCACGTCCACCCTTGTCGCTGAGTCCAACAGGTTTGATCTCCAACAGAGCCAGCACTGGAGTACCACCTCCACCCTGTTGGAGATCAAACCTGTTGGACTCAGCGACAAGGGTGGACGTGAGTGATGTTCCCGGGATCGCTACTTCATTACCTAAGCTGACCTGAACTGTTTAAAACACAGTTCCACTTGATTTGGTAAACCTCCATTTTATAAGCTAACTGGATTACCTGCCTTGTCAAATTTATGCCATTTTGCACAGACCTTTGGATTTTTAGAAATTTTTATATGTTTTTTATGCTGTTTGTATGAATTAAAAATTGTATTACACTATATTCTCTATCCCATATTCTGTGTTTTATGTACATATGATGGGGATGATCTGAAGAGAATCAAGTGAATTATTGGCTGAACAGAAGCGCCAGTTAAGTGTTTTTTTCCATTTTTTTGGCCTTGATGTAAGGGCTTGGATACTTATGGCCATCAGCTTATCACCCTGTGACTCCCTGCGTCTTGTGATGTTCCTGTCGTGCCCGACAGCAGTCTCTCATAAGGTGGCCACCGACATACCTCTCCAGTTAGGTTGAGTGGTTTGTACCCTATTCCTTAATACTTCCTTTAAACCGTCCATCGATACGGACACCGCTACCTCTCTATGATGTACATTTGCTTCAATGTCCATGATCCCAGTATATCTAGCCATTTCCTCCAGTGCCCAGTGGAAATAGTCAGAAGCAGCTTCCCCTTCCATTTGTTTAATGGAGAAAATTTTGTTCCATTTTACAACGGCTGGGAAGTATACTCCTAACTGCAGATTGATCTGTCTAACATTTTCCTGATTGTACTAGTCAGTGAGAGCTACCTCTGCATCTAACTTACAATCCGTAATGAATTTTACAGGGTCAATACTAGAGGGCAAGCATGCCCGCAGTAGTGTCCGCCAATCTTTGTTGTTAGGTTCAGTGGAGTTACCTAGGTCCTTAATGAACCTCTGACATGCGGCTAGATCTTTTCTGGGATCAGGAAATTCAGACAAAATTGTTCTTAATTCTGCCCGGGACCAAGGACAATGCATTGCAATATTCCTTATGGGTGTGACTCCATTTGCGTCGGTCTTCCCATTGGGGACCGCTATCACCCTGACAGGATTAAGATCAATTACCTCACTCTGGGTTGATTCTTCACTGTGTGGTGTAACATTTTCAGCATATTGTACAGTGCCGTACTTACCTGTAGACACAACCTCACCTGTCCCTGCACTATGGGCCTTCGCTACCGCTCTTACTGGTTGGGCCGTGCCCACTGGAGTATCGTTTATGGTGGCCGCTAGAGAGAGAGCTGAAATCGTAGTGGGCTCATCTTCCTGGTCGCATTCCTGAGGGAAGTTTAAAATGGGATACAACTTGCACGGGTTAGCATTAGCATCAACATTTGCATTAATATTCATTTTACTCTTATCACTACTACATTGGTTAAGTGCACCCTTTTCGTGTACCCGTATGCCATTCTCTGCAGCCACTTTTTCCCCTACTATTTACGGTGGTGGTGCCGTTGCTATCAGACTTCTACCAGGATTTGAATTTGCTTTTTGAGCTAATTCCTGTTGTATTTCACTCTCCTGTTGCCATAACTGTAAACAATCATAATGTCTAATCCTCTGTTTTGCAGATTTTATTAGACCTATCCTTTTTCTTAGATTTTGCAATACCTCGGGATTCAAACTGCCCACCCTGGGGAACTGTTCTCCATCATCCTCAGTCATACGTTCCCATTCTTTGCATAATACCTGTGTGTGTGATCCGTATTTCTCACACATTATATACCGTGCTGACCCTTTGGGCCAACAAACACCAACGTGAGCCCTTGTTGGTCGTCCCTTCTTTGAGCAACTGGCCCCCATTGTTTGCAGATATTGCTGTTTCAGCAAATTCTTACAAAACAAACCAAGTTCCCCGCGGTAAGGCGACGGTGAAAGTTCAACGAGTGCCTTCACTCACTCACGCCCCTATTGGCCAATACGAATTACAGCAATGTGTCCACCACTGGTCGTACCCAATCTCGGGATCTTTTTGTAACCTCTATTTACTGGGGCGTGTGGGAGTATGCTACCCTCCCCAGTATATATTGGTTGTTGGAGATTTCCTGAGTGAACAGCGAAACTCCCTTAAAATAACAAAAACCTACACAAATCACGTTAGAATGTACAAATAGCGTTTATGATCCCACAGTAAATTTTTAATGGGTATCAAGGTAACAAACTATTGCACACAATTACATGCGGTACAGTCGCACTTCGTATAAATAACTATTATTTATACGCCTTACGACCAGCGGAATCGGTTGTTTAGGCTGTGAAACCTTCAGCCGGAGCTCAACTTGTGCCTATATGGGTACTACGCCAACCCCCTGGGCTGCGCTTTAACCTTCGCAGTTCTTTTTGTCTGTGAATACTACTTGCTCCTTTACCTTATATAATGTTAACGCGGGCAAGCCAGTCCCACGCCACCAAGTGTCCACTCACCTGATGTGGTCTCCGACGGGATCCCGATTTCTGGGTTCACAAAAGAATACCTTTTTTGCACACTCACTCCTATTCACTCATATGCACACTGATTTTTCTGTACAGAAATTCCTTTCATTCAGGCAGTAGTTCAATCCCTGGGTTTTGCAATAGAAAAAGGTTCTCTTTAAACTAAAACTTTTGGCAACTGAACAAACTTGTGCTATTATCGCGTGGCTACTATACCGCCCACACTAAAACAATGCTATCGTGTGATTTGAGTTTAGTGGGCGTATCCGTACGCAGGTTGCGTAATATACGCTACGTGTGTTCGCCTTTGCGTCACGTACGTAATCTCGCACGTTGCCCGAGACACGTATGCACAAAGTCAAGATACGCTCACAGTAACGCAAATAACACGCTTCTATAAATGTAAACGATGTTCAACTGTAATCGCTTACCGAGCACCACACAGTATCTGCTATTCTGCGTGCGTGCTTTTTATAATTACTCCTTTCAAATATTATTCTTTATAATATCAACTAAATAGCACCAAATTTCCTCAGCACGTGTCTAACAATCAATTCTGAGGGCAACAGGAGAGTGACTATGCGAAAATACACAACATAAAAAATACAGGTGTGTGTGCGTGTATTGTGTGCGCAATTGGCGCCAAACTGAAACTTAAAACAGATTTAAAACAATAGCTGTATGTTCTTACCTTCCTGTTCTGGGTCCCTCCAGCATCCCTACAAACCAAGCAAAGCAGACGCAGACGCTTATCCGATCAGCACTACTGTTGTATCCCCAACCACAAACACGGATACAGGGGATACTACCTTTTCCGCCCTTTGCTGATCGATAAAGTCTGCCTGTTTTTGCTTGACTGCGGATATGAGGTGGACCGGACGAACCCCCAATTGATAAAGCTAATTATTTACCTTTTAATAAAAGCTATTTACTAATACCGTGAAGCCGTAATGGCCGCTAAACCACGTGCACGTGCTACGCACTCTGTACGCTATTTGCGTACAAAGACCTCGCACGTGGTACGCAAGTTACGTACACACGCTGCGCTGGGTGTACGGAATACACACAGCGAGCGTACACACAGATAATAACCTTTTAAACCTTAAACACAGAGTATGCTTATACTGTAAATCTTAGTATTGAGATACTGTAATGATATAACACTGGTTAACCTTGATATTTAAGCAAGCTGTTTGAGCGATTGAGATGCTCAGAAACCCTTAGTAATAAATGGTGAAACACACACTCCTTGCTAAGGTTCCAACACCTTTACTAGATGATTTTAGTAAGCAAAAGGGAAAAGAAACAGTTACAGCTTATACACTACAGTCCTAACATAAATAACTAACAGAATAACTATACAGAAATAAACACAATAGCGAACGATCGTAAACACAAATACATAGAATAAGAATGAATGGCTTACATTAAACGGGTAACAACGTGGCCACATAGAAACATACCATATGGGGGAACACTCGCTAGCGCAACCGGATCCAGTCCTCCAATTATCAGAGATAAATGTTGATGAGAGAGAGTACTGGCCGGTCAGGGGACAGTGGCCTTTATATACACAACATACAGTACACTACAAAGGGCCCTACAATCTCATTGTTCATTGGACACAGGAATGTCCCTCTGCATTATAACAAAAGGTCATAGGTGGATTTGAACAGGTGGGCTGTGACTATTTCAAACTGCTCAGATGGGAGGTATCCTCAGGATTCCCGCCGCATGGATAATGAACCGCAAATACAGTAAATGTCCATAAACTACTCATGGACATAACTATACGCAGGAGCGATTAATCTCTACCTAACCAGCACCGGATTGTTTCTAATAAAATACTCTTCAGTTAGGTACCAGACACCACTGTTCAACCTTTGTCAGACCCTTCGTATCATGAAAAGAGGAATTCCCAAGTCCATGAACCATTTATGCTAAACATACTCGCAGATATGATTAAGGGGAATATTACCTATAAAACACGCTATATGGGTTAACTATGCTATAAACGAGTCGCCCGCTACAAGCCCATAAACTCTACCGTAAATACGCATGTCACGCGCGTAATCGCCGGAGCGAGTGTACGCAATTTGCGGACATGTGCACGTACGGCAGACTGCATGCACGAATAGCGGGCATGCGCATTGGGGTTAGTAAAAGGCATTGGGAATAACGATATTTTTCGACTTTGACAATAGCAGTACGGTACGGAAGGCCACTGCTGTGCCTACCTCTGTGTCGTCAAGTATACTATCCATCTACATTCTGTACCTGTGGTGCATTTTAGTTGTTCGCAGTATATATAGTAGTGGGCCATTGCTATTGATACTGGCATATAATTCCACAATCATTTCCTCCGTGGAGACATTCACCAGCTATTGCCTCCAGAAAGTACACAGGGATCTGAGATGGTGGATTCCAGTGAGGACGAATTAATAATCTGTGAGGAGGAGGGTGTACACAGTGAAAGGGGTGAGGAATCGGAGGATGATGATGAGGTGGACATCTTGCCTCTGTAGAGCCAGTTTGTGCAAGGAGAGATTGATTGCATCTTTTTTGGTGGGGGCCCAAACCAACCAGTCATTTCAGTCACAGTCGTGTGGCAGACCCTGTCGCTGAAATGACGGGTTCGTTAAAGTGTGCATGTCCTTGTTAGGATCTCCTGCTCTGTGCTGCCACGTCGCCATGGTAACCGGGAGGCAAGTGTTAGCGAAGTAACCTGAGCGCAGCTGATACTCCGGTCCGGGTTTTTACTGTGTAGTGGTTACAGGCTCTGTGCACGGCAGGGAATCCGGCGCTGGTTTTGTGCTCACAGTCTGTGAGGTCTGAGTGGGGCGTGGACAGCACCTGCTATATAAACCATCCTCTCAGGCTAGGCAAATGCTGCTGAATCTTTGTTTGTTAGTCAGTTCCAGAGAGTTAGCTAGTACTGTGTGACTTTGTATTTACTTGTTGCTTACTGCGAATAGGCCTTGGGATTCGGTACTTTATTCTGCCAATCCGGACCTAGCAGTAAGACTGGAGTCAGTTGTTTGACCTGCTGGGGTTCTTTTGCTATTCTGTGAACCCAGCAGGTTTGCGGCTGTACTCTCAGACCTGCTTGCTTAATCCTCCCTCACTGTGCAGAGCGTCCAGGTGTCAGTTTAGTGGCAGTAAGCTGAACCTGTGCCCTGCAAACGGGGGTTAGGATTGTGGATACTCTCCTTGTGTCTATATTTCTATCTCTGACCAAGGAGTTTATTCCCACACCCGTTGGTAACCCTTTGGGGTTTTTTCTGTTGCTCTTAGCAACATCATTTCAGGTGCTCCACATGTTAAATCACTACACCTCGCTTCATTGTCCGCTCTATTCCATCTGAGCATTCCTGACACTAGGGAGACACCCAATTCCTGAGCCTTTGGGCTTCTCCGTTCACTTTGTGTTTATTAGTTATTCCATCACCTCCTGTGTATGTTATGTTATACTGTCTGTGAGTTCGTTAGCTTCGCTTCCCTCTCTGTTCATACACCGGTATACTCCTGTTAGCACTGGTGTGTGTAACATATTCAGCAGCCCTACTCCTGTTGAAATTTTGTGGGAATATGGAGCATACCCCTCAAAATACTTTGCAACAGGTGGTCGATCAGGTGCAGGTCCTGACTCGACAATTTAATGAGATGTCCATTAAAATGAACACCCCGCAGGCCGCTAGCGGAGCTCCCGCAGCAGCAGCGGCAAGTTCAGGGGTTAAGGAGCCGAAAGTAAATCTCCCGGATCGTTTTTCTGGAGATCGCAGTTCTTTTGTTTCAAGGAGAGCTGTAAGCTATATTTCAGGCTTAGGCCCCAGTCTTCTGGGTCGGAGATTCAGCGGGTGGGCATGGTGATTTCCTTGCTACAAGGAGACCCACAGGTCTGGGCATATGGGTTACAGCCTGACTGTCCATCGCTTAAAAGTGTTAATGCTTTTTTTACGGCACTGGGCATTTTGTATGATGACCCTGACAAGATGGCTTCAGCCGAGGCTCAGATTACGGTTCTTAAGCAAGGGCGACGGCCAGCTGAGGTTTATAGTACGGAGTTTCGGAGGTTGGCTCATGATACCCAGTGGAATGACCCAGCCCTGAGAAACCAGTACCAAAGGGGCCTTTCTGACCTGATAAAGGACCAACTGGTACAATATCCCTCGCCTGATAGCTTAGATCAGCTCATGCAGTTATCCATCCGGGTGGATAGACGGCTGAGAGAGCGTAGGCTTGAAAGGGAGACCGCAGTTTCCTTTTTTCCCAAGGGAACCTCAGACTCTGAGGAATATTCCGAGGAGCTTATGCAGATTGGGGCTACCCGCCTCTCCTCGCGTGAGGAGACAGCAGGGTTTGTGTTTGTACTGTGGGAATAAAGGTCATGTTGACAGTGGGGCCGATGGGGTTTTCATGGACCGTCAATTCGCCCTGGAACACTCTGTTCCCTCAGTACCTTTGGCATCAGAGATTGAGATCTGTGGGTTAAACGGGGAACCATTGTCCCAGGGTAAAATTACCTCCTGCACCAGCCAAATTCCTTTGTTTATTGGAGCCACACACTCTGAAAAATTGTCTTTTTATGTGACTGTCTGTTCTTTTGCCCCATTGATTTTGGGGTTACCCTGGTTAAGGGCCCATAACCCTCAATTTGACTGGGTCTCTGGGGAGATTCTTAGTTGGGGTAGTGATTGTTTCAGGAGTTGCTTGAGCCTTCCAGTCAGGCTCTCGCAGCTAAGTTTGCCAGGATTGCCAGGATGTTATGCAGATTTTGCGGATGTGTTCTCCAAAAAAGTTGCGGAGGTACTACCTCCCCATCGCCCCTATGACTGTGCCATTGATTTGTTGCCGGATGCTAAGCTTCCCAAGAGCAGGTTGTACTCCCTGTCACGTCCTGAGACTCAGGCTATGGCAGAGTACATTCAGGAGAACTTGGCTAAGGGATTTATCAGACCCTCACAGTCCCCAGTTGGGTCGGGGTTCTTCTTCGTGGGTAAAAAGGACGGTTCGTTGCGACCCTGCATCGACTTCAGGGAATTGAACCGTATCACGATTAAAAACTCGTACCTACTGCCTCTCATTTCGGTTTTGTTTGACCAGCTTCGTACTGCCACCATTTTTTCTAAGATTGACCTACGCGGTGCTTACAATCTAATCCGAATAAGAGAGGGGGATGAATGGAAGACTGCCTTTAATACCCACTCAGGGCATTATGAATATTTGGTGATGCCTTTTGGGCTCTCTAATGCCCCGGCAGTCTTCCAGGAATTCATGAACAATGTGCTCAGGGAATATTTGGATAGATTCTTAGTTGTTTATCAAGATGACATCCTAATCTTCTCTCATTCCCTGGAGGAACATCGGAAGCATGTACGCTTAGTCCTCCAGAAACTCAGAGACCACCAGCTTGGGGCGAAGCTGGAGAAGTGCGAGTTTGAAGTCCAGCAAATCGCATTTCTAGGGTATATTATCTCCTCAGATGGTTTCCAAATGGAGGGTTCTAAGGTACAGGCAGTCCTGGATTGGGTGCAGCCCACTAGTTTGAAGGCGCTTCAGCGTTTTCTGGGCTTTGCAAATTTTTATAGACGGTTTATCGCTGGATTTTCGTCTATAGTGGCCCCCTTGGTGGCACTCACTAAGAAAGGGGTGGATGTTGCTCACTGGTCTTGTGAGGCCAAAGCGGCCTTTGCCCGTCTCAAAAGGGCATTTGTATCGGCCAAGGTGCTGCGACACCCAGATCCAGAGCGTCCTTTTGTGGTAGAAGTGGATGCCTCTGAGATAGGTATTGGGGCAGTGCTCTCTCAGATGGGGGTGTCTGATAATCGCCTTCATCCCTGTGCTTACTTTTCCCGTAAATTTTCATCTGCCGAGATTAATTATGATGTGGGTAACCGGGAATTGTTGGCTATAAAGGATGCACTCGGGGAGTGGAGACACTGGCTTGAGGGGGCTAAGTTTGTGGTCTCAATTCTCACCGACCATAAGAATCTGGCATATTTAGAGTCAGCGAAGCGGCTCAATGCCAGGCAGGCACGATGGGCTTTGTTTTTTGCTCGCTTTAATTTTTTGATAACATATCGCCCTGGGTCAAAAAACATCAAGGCTGATGCGCTCTCGCTGAGTTTTGCTCCAGTTCAAGTGACCACCGAGGAGCCATTGCCCATTGTGTCCCCATCATGTATTAAAGTGGGCATTACCCAGGACCTCTTGTCATTAGTCCTTAGAGCACAGGAGCAGGCTCCTCCAGACCTTCCGGTAGGTCTCTTGTTTGTGCCTCCTAGGTTAAGACAGCGAGTGTTCCTGGAATTCCATGCCAAGAGGTCGGCAGGGCATCCGGGTATTGCCAGACCTCGGGAGTTGCTGTCTAGGGTGGTGTGGTGGCTCTCGGTGGCTAGGGATGTGGATCAGTGGGTTCGGGCATGTGACATTTGTGCCCGAAATAAAACTCCTAGAGGGGTTCCTGTCGGCCCATTACATCCACTCTCTATTCCGTCTAAGCCATGGACCCACATTTCCATGGATTTTGTGGTGGACTTGCCCAAATCCTCGGGGATGACAGCCATTTGGGTTGTCGTTGACAGGTTTTCGAAGATGGCGCATTTCGTTCCACTGGTTGGGTTGCCATCAGCCAGACGCCTGTCTGAGTTATTTATGCAGCATGTTGTGCGCCTCCACGGGTTGCCACTTGATGTGGTCTCTGACCGTGGATCCCAGTTTGTGGCCAAATTCTGGAGGGCATTTTGTTCTGATCTCCAGATTTCTGTGAGCTTGTCGTCAGGCTACCATCCACAGTCTAATGGGCAGACTGAGAGGGTGAACCAGTCCTTGGAGCAGTTCCTCAGGTGTTATGTCTCCAAGTGTCATACTGACTGGGTTGCTCATCTGTCCATGGCGGAGTTTGCCTATAACAACGCGGCTCACTCTGCTACAGGGATCTCTCCCTTCCTTTGTGTGTATGGGCATCATCCTAAGGCCAATTCTTTTGACCCCCTGGATTCCACGCCTGGTGGTTCCTCTGTTGTTTCGGTCCTTAGGGGTATTTGGAGGAAAGTGAAGAAAGCCCTTGTGTCTGTGTCATTAGTGACCAAAAGGGTTTTTGATAAGCGGAGAAGACCCTGCAGCTTCAAATTAGGAGACTTCGTCTGGTTGTCCACCAAGAATTTGAAGTTGAGACAGCCATCTCATAAGTTAGGCCCCCGGTTCATCGGCCCTTATAAGATCACCAGGGTTATCAATCCGGTGGCATTTCAGTTACATCTGCCCCGGTCATTGGGTATCAATAAAACATTTCATTGTTCCCTTTTAAAACTGGCGGTTAGTAATCCTTCTTCCAGTGGAAGACCTTCTCCTCTTCTGATACGGGGTCAGAGGGAGTTTGTGGTTGAAAGGGTTCTTGACTCCAAGATGGTTCGGAGTCGGCTGTCATTTTTGGTGCACTGGAAGGGGTATGGCCCGGAGGAGCGGTCGTGGGTGCGCAGTTGTGATCTTCATGCCCCCAGACTGATACGCTCTTTCTTCTCGCAGTTCTCCGATAAACCCGGTGGTAGGGGTTCTTTGACCCCTCGTCAGAGGGGGGGTACTGTTAGGATCTCCTGCTCTGTGCTGCCACGTCACCATGGCAACCGGGAGGCAAGTGTTAGCGAAGTAACCTGAGCGCAGCTGATACTCCGGTCCGGGTTTTTACTGTGTAGTGGTTACAGGCTCTGTGCACGGCAGGGAATCCGGCGCTGGTTTTATGCTCACAGTCTGTGAGGTCTGAGTGGGGCGTGGACAGCACCTGCTATATAAACCATCCTCTCAGGCTAGGCAAATGCTGCTGAATCTTTGTTTGTTAGTCAGTTCCAGAGAGTTAGCTAGTACTGTGTGACTTTGTATTTACTTGTTGCTTACTGCGAATAGGCCTTGGGATTCGGTACTTTATTCTGCCAATCCGGACCTAGCAGTAAGACTGGAGTCAGTTGTTTGACCTGCTGGGGTTCTTTTGCTATTCTGTGAACCCAGCAGGTTTGCGGCTGTACTCTCAGACCTGCTTGCTTAATCCTCCCTCACTGTGCAGGGCGTCCAGGTGTCAGTTTAGTGGCAGTAAGCTGAACCTGTGCCCTGCAAGTGGGGGTTAGGATTGTGGATACTCTCCTTGTGTCTATATTTCTATCTCTGACCAAGGAGTTTATTCCCACACCCGTTGGTAACCCTTTGGGTTTTTTCTGTTGCTCTTAGCAACATCATTTCAGGTGCTCCACATGTTAAATCACTACACCTCGCTTCATTGTCCGCTCTATTCCATCTGAGCATTCCTGACACTAGGGAGACACCCAATTCCTGAGCCTTTGGGCTTCTCCGTTCACTTTGTGTTTATTAGTTATTCCATCACCTCCTGTGTATGTTATGTTATACTGTCTGTGAGTTCATTAGCTTCGCTTCCCTCTCTGTTCATACACCGGTATACTCCTGTTAGCACTGGTGTGTGTGGGATGGCCCAAGGACAATTCCATCTTGCACCTCTTTTTTCTTTCATTTTTCTTTGCATCATGTGCTGTTTGGGGACAATTTTTTTGAAGTGCCATCCTGTCTGACACTGCAGTGCCACTTCTAGATGGGCCAGGTGTTTGTGTCAGCCACTTGTGTCGCTTAGCTTAGTCACACAGCGACCTTGGTGCGCCTCTTTTTTTCTTTGTATCATGTGCTGTTTGGGGACAATTTTTTTGAAGTGCCATCCTGTCTGACACTGCAGTGCCACTCCTAGATGGGCCAGGTGTTTGTGTCGGCCACTTGTGTCGCTTAGCTTAGTCACACAGCGACCTTGGTGTGCCTCTTTTTTTCTTTGCATCATGTGCTGTTTGGGGACTATTTTTTAAATCTGCCATCCTGTCTGACACTGCAGTGCCACTTCTAGATGGGCCAGGTGTTTGTGTCAGCCACTTGTGTCACTTAGCTTAGTCACACAGCTACCTCATTGCGCCTCTTTTTTTATTTGCATCATGTGCTGTTTGGGGACTATTTTTTTGAAGTGCCATCCTGTCTGACACTGCAGTGCCACTCCTAGATGGGCCAGGTGTTTGTGTCGGCCACTTGGGTCGCTTGGCTTAGTCACACAGCTACCTCATTGTGCCTCTTTTTTTCTTTGCATCATGTGCTGTTTGAGGACTATTTTTTTGAAATGCCATCCTGTCTGACATAGTGATGAGCGGGTTCGGTTTCCGAGAAACCGAACCCCCCCGAACTTCACCCTTTTTACACGGGTCCGAGCCATACTCGGATTCTCCCGTATGGCTCGTTTAACCCGAGCGCGCCCGAACGTCATCATCCCGCTATCGGATTCTCGTGAGATTCGGATTCTATATAAGCAGCCGCACGTCGCCGCTATTTTCACACATGCATTAAGATTGATAGGGAGAGGACGTGGCTGGCGTCCTCTCCGTACTAAGTCTAATACGAGACAGTTGGTTGATCTGATTGCTTGTTTTATTTTACTATAATTGTGGGGAGGATTGGGGAGCAACTGTTAGGAGGAGTACAGTGCAGAGTTTTGCTGATAGTGACCACCAGTTTTTTATCCGTTCTCTGTCTGAAAAAAACGCTCCATACCATATCTGTGCTCAGTGTGCTGCATGATATATCTGTGCTGAGTGCTCACACTGCTTAATTGTGGGGACTGGGGAGCAGCTACAGCAGGAGTACAGTGCAGAGTTTTGCTGACAGTGACCACCAGTATACGTTTGTCTGCCTGAAAAACACTCCTGTGGCTTTTTTTTTATACTAGTAGTTTAGCAGTCTGCTGACAGTGTCCACCAGGTCCATTATACTGTATATAGCAGTACGGTAGGCCACTGCTGTACCTACCTCTGTGTCGTCCATCTTCATCCATAAAGTATACTATTCATCCATCTACATTGTATACCTGTGGTGGCTTTTTTTTATACTAGTAGTACTAGTTTAGCAGTCTGCTGACAGTGTCCACCAGGTCCATTATACTGTATATAGCAGTACGGTAGGCCACTGCTGTACCTACCTCTGTGTCGTCACTCGTCATCCATAAGTATACTATCCATCCATCTACATTGTATACCTGTGGTGGCTTTTTTTTTTATACTAGTAGTACTAGTTTAGCAGTCTGCTGACAGTGTCCACCAGGTCCATTATACTGTATATAGCAGTACGGTAGACCACTGCTGTACCTACCTCTGTGTCGTCACTCGTCATCCATTAAAATAAGTATACTATCCATCCATCTACATTGTATACCTGTGGTGGCTTTTTTTCTTTATACTAGTTTAGCAGTTTGCTGACAGTGTCCACCAGGTCCATTTATTATACTGTATATAGCAGTACGGTAGGCCACTGCTGTACCTACCTCTGTGTCGTCACTCGTCATCCATTAAAATAATTATACTATCCATCCATCTACATTGTATACCTATGGTGGCTTTTTTTCTTTATACTAGTTTAGCAGTTTGCTGACAGTGTCCACCAGGTCCATTTATTATAATGTATATAGCAGTACGGTAGGCCACTGCTGTACCTACCTCTGTGTCGTCACTCGTCATCCATTAATAAGTATACTATCCATCCATCTACATTGTATACCTGTGGTGGCTTATTTTCTTTATACTAGTTTAGCAGTTTGCTGACAGTGTCCACCAGGTCCGGTAGGCCACTGCTGTACCTACCTCTGTGTCGTCCCTCGTCATCCATAAGTATACTATCCATCCATCTACATTGTATACCTGTGGTGGCTTTTTTTTTATACTAGTAGTACTAGTTTAGCAGTCTGCTGACAGTGTCCACCAGGTCCATTATACTGTATATAGCAGTACGCTAGGCCACTGCTGTACCTACCTCTGTGTCGTCACTCGTCATCCATAAGTATACTATCCATCCATCTACATTGTATACCTGTGGAGGCTTTTTTTTATACTAGTAGTACTAGTTTAGCAGTCTGCTGACAGTGTCCACCAGGTCCATTATACTGTATATAGCAGTACGGTAGGCCACTGCTGTACCTACCTCTGTGTCGTCACTCGTCATCCATTAAATTAAGTATACTATCCATCCATCTACATTTTATACCTGTGGTGGCTTTTTTTCTTTATACTAGTTTAGCAGTTTGCTGACAGTGTCCACCAGGTCCATTTATTATACTGTATATAGCAGTACGGTAGGCCACTGCTGTACCTACCTCTGTGTCGTCACTCGTCATCCATAAGTATACTATCCATCCATCTACATTGTATACCTGTGGTGACTTTTTTTTTATGCTAATAGTACTAGTTTAGCAGTCTGCTGACAGTGTCCACCAGGTCCATTATACTGTATATAGCAGTACGGTAGGACACTGCTGTACCTACCTCTGTGTCGTCACTCGTCATCCATTAAAATAAGTATACTATCCATCAATCTACATTGTATACCTGTGGTGGCTTTTTTTCTTTATACTAGTTTAGCAGCTTGCTGACAGTGTCCACCAGGTCCATTTATTATACTGTATATAGCAGTATGGGAGGCCACTGCTGTACCTACCTCTGTGTCGTCACTCGTCATCCATTAATAAGTTTACTATCCATCCATCTACATTGTATACCTGTGGTGGCTTTTTTTCTTTATACTAGTTTAGCAGTTTGCTGACAGTGTCCACCAGGTCCATTTATTATACTGTATATAGCAGTACGGTAGACCACTGCTGTACCTACCTCTGTGTCGTCACTCGTCATCCATAAGTATACTATCCATCCATCTACATTGTATACCTGTGGTGGCTTTTTTTTATATACTAGTAGTACTAGTTTAGCAGTCTGCTGACAGTGTCCACCAGGTCCATTATACTGTATATAGCAGTACGGTAGGCCACTGCTCTACCTACCTCTGTGTCGTCACTCGTCATCCATTAAAATAAGTATACTATCTATCCATCTACATTGTATACCTGTGGTGGCTTTTTTTCTTTATACTAGTTTAGCAGTTTGCTGACAGTGTCCACCAGGTCCATTTATTATACTGTAAATAGCAGTACGGTAGGCCACTGCTGTACCTACCTCTGTGTCGTCACTCGTCATCCATAAGTATACTATCCATCCATCTACATTGTATACCTGTGGTGGCTTTTTTTTTCTACTAGTAGTACTAGTTTAGCAGTCTGCTGACAGTGTCCACCAGGTCCATTATACTGTATATAGCAGTACGGTAGGCCACTGCTGTACCTACCTCTGTGTCGTCACTCGTCATCCATAAGTATACTATCCATCCATCTACATTGTATACCTGTGGAGGCTTTTTTTTATACTAGTAGTACTAGTTTAGCAGTCTGCTGACAGTGTCCACCAGGTCCATTATACTGTATATAGCAGTACGGTAGGCCACTGCTGTACCTACCTCTGTGTCGTCACTCGTCATCCATTAAATTAAGTATACTATCCATCCATCTACATTTTATACCTGTGGTGGCTTTTTTTCTTTATACTAGTTTAGCAGTTTGCTGACAGTGTCCACCAGGTCCATTTATTATACTGTATATAGCAGTACGGTAGGCCACTGCTGTACCTACCTCTGTGTCGTCACTCGTCGTCCATTAAGTATACTATCCATCCATCTACATTGTATACCTGTGGTGCCTTTTTTTTTAGACTAGTTTAGCAGTTTGCTGACAGTGTCCACCAGGTCCAGTATACTATATATAGCAGTACGGTAGGCCACTGCTGTACCTACCTCTGTGTCGTCACTCGTCATCCATAAGTATACTATCCATCCATCTACATTGTATACCTGTGGTGACTTTTTTTATGCTAATAGTACTAGTTTAGCAGTCTGCTGACAGTGTCCACCAGGTCCATTATACTGTATATAGCAGTACGGTAGGACACTGCTGTACCTACCTCTGTGTCGTCACTCGTCATCCATTAAAATAAGTATAATATCCATCAATCTACATTGTATACCTGTGGTGGCTTTTTTTCTTTATACTAGTTTAGCAGTTTGCTGACAGTGTCCACCAGGTCCATTTATTATACTGTATATAGCAGTATGGGAGGCCACTGCTGTACCTACCTCTGTGTCGTCACTCGTCATCCATTAATAAGTTTACTATCCATCCATCTACATTGTATACCTGTGGTGGCTTTTTTTCTTTATACTAGTTTAGCAGTTTGCTGACAGTGTCCACCAGGTCCATTTATTATACTGTATATAGCAGTACGGTAGGCCACTGCTGTACCTACCTCTGTGTCGTCACTCGTCATCCATAAGTATACTATCCATCCATCTACATTGTATACCTGTGGTGGCTTTTTTTTTATACTAGTAGTACTAGTTTAGCAGTCTGCTGACAGTGTCCACCAGGTCCATTATACTGTATATAGCAGTACGGTAGGCCACTGCTGTACCTACCTCTGTGTCGTCACTCGTCATCCATTAAAATAAGTATACTATCTATCCATCTACATTGTATACCTGTGGTAGCTTTTTTTCTTTATACTAGTTTAGCAGTTTGCTGACAGTGTCCACCAGGTCCATTTATTATACTGTAAATAGCAGTACGGTAGGCCACTGCTGTACCTACCTCTGTGTCGTCACTCGTCATCCATAAGTATACTATCCATCCATCTACATTGTATACCTGTGGTGGCTTTTTTTTTCTACTAGTAGTACTAGTTTAGCAGTCTGCTGACAGTGTCCACCAGGTCCATTATACTGTATATAGCAGTACGGTAGGCCACTGCTGTACCTACCTCTGTGTCGTCACTCGTCATCCATAAGTATACTATCCATCCATCTACATTGTATACCTGTGGTGGCTTTTTTTTTATACTAGTAGTACTAGTTTAGCAGTCTGCTGACAGTGTCCACCAGGTCCATTATACTGTATATAGCAGTACGGTAGGCCACTGCTGTACCTACCTCTGTGTCGTCACTCGTCATCCATTAAAATAAGTATACTATCCATCCATCTACATTGTATACCTGTGGTGGCTTTTTTTCTTTATACTAGTTTAGCAGTTTGCTGACAGTGTCCACCAGGTCCATTTATTATACTGTGTATAGCAGTACGGTAGGCCACTGCTGTACCTACCTCTGTGTCGTCACTCGTCATCCATAAGTATACTATCCATCCATCTACATTGTATACCTGTGGTGGCTTTTTTTTTTATACTAGTAGTACTAGTTTAGCAGTCTGCTGACAGTGTCCACCAGGTCCATTATACTGTATATAGCAGTACGGTAGGCCACTGCTGTACCTTCCTCTGTGTCGTCACTCGTCATCCATTAAAATAAGTATACTATCCATCCATCTACATTGTATACCTGTGGTGGCTTTTTTTCTTTATACTAGTTTAGCAGTTTGCTGACAGTGTCCACCAGGTCCATTTATTATACTGTATATAGCAGTACGGTAGGCCACTGCTGTACCTACCTCTGTGTCGTCACTCGTCATCCATTAATAAGTATACTATCCATCCATCTACATTGTATACCTGTGGTGGCTTTTTTTCTTTATACTAGTTTAGCAGTTTGCTGACAGAGTCCACCAGGTCCATTTATTATACTGTATATAGCAGTACGGTAGGCCACTGCTGTACCTATCTCTGTGTCGTCACTCGTCATCCATAAGTATACTATCCATCCATCTACATTGATAACCTGTGGTGGCTTTTTTTTATACTAGTAGTACTAGTTTAGCAGTCTGCTGACAGTGTCCACCAGGTCCATTATACTGTATATAGCAGTACGGTAGGCCACTGCTGTACCTACCTCTGTGTCGTCACTCGTCATCCATTAAAATAAGTATACTATCCATCCATCTACATTGTATACCTGTGGTGGCTTTTTTTCTTTATACTAGTTTAGCAGTTTGCTGACAGTGTCCACCAGGTCCATTTATTATACTGTATATAGCAGTACGGAAGGCCACTGCTGTACCTACCTCTGTGTCGTCACTCGTCATCCATTAATAAGTATACTATCCATCCATCTACATTGTATACCTGTGGTGGCTTTTTTTCTTTATACTAGTTTAGCAGTTTGCTGACAGTGTCCACCAGGTCCATTTATTATACTGTATATAGCAGTACGGTAGGCCACTGCTGTACCTACCTCTGTGTCATCACTCGTCATCCATAAGTATTCTATCCTTCCATCTACATTGTATACCTGTGGTGGCTTTTTTTTTATACTAGTAGTACTAGTTTAGCAGTCTGCTGACAGTGTCCACCAGGTCCATTATACTGTATATAGCAGTACGGTAGGCCACTGCTGTACCTACCTCTGTGTCGTGACTCGTCATCCATTAAAATAAGTAAACTATCCATCCATCTACATTGTATACCTGTGGTGGCTTTTTTTCTTTATACTAGTTTAGCAGTTTGCTGACAGTGTCCACCAGGTCCAATTATTATACTGTATATAGCAGTACGGTAGGCCACTGCTGTACCTACCTCTGTGTCGTCACTCGTCATCCATAAGTATACTATCCATCCATCTACATTGTATACCTGTGGTGGCTTTTTTTTTTATACTAGTAGTACTAGTTTAGCAGTCTGCTGACAGTGTCCACCAGGTCCATTATACTGTATATAGCAGTACGGTAGGCCACTGCTGTACCTACCTCTGTGTCGTCACTCGTCATCCATTAAAATAAGTATACTATCCATCCATCTACATTGTATACCTGTGGTGGCTTTTTTTTCTTTATACTAGTTTAGCAGTACGGTAGGCCACTGCTGTACCTACCTCTGTGTCATCACTCGTCATCCATAAGTATACTATCCATCCATCTACATTGTATACCTGTGGTGGCTTTTTTTTTATACTAGTAGTACTAGTTTAGCAGTCTGCTGACAGTGTCCACCAGGTCCATTATACTGTATATAGCAGTACGGTAGGCCACTGCTGTACCTACCTCTGTGTCGTCACTCGTCATCCATTAAAATATGTATACTATCCATCCATCTACATTGTATACCTGTGGTGGCTTTTTTTCTTTATACTAGTTTAGCAGTTTGCTGACAGTGTCCACCAGGTCCATTTATTATACTGTATATAGCAGTACGGTAGGCCACTGCTGTACCTACCTCTGTGTCGTCACTCGTCATCCATTAATAAGTATACTATCCATCCATCTACATTGTATACCTGTGGTGGCTTTTTTTCTTTATACTAGTTTAGCAGTTTGCTGACAGTGTCCACCAGGTCCATTTATTATACAGTATATAGCAGTACAGTAGGCCACTGCTGTACCTACCTCTGTGTCGTCACTCGTCATCCATAAGTATACTATCCATCCATCTACATTGTATACTTGTGGTGGCTTTTTTTTATACTAGTAGTACTATTTTAGCAGTCTGCTGACAGTGTCCACCAGGTCCATTATACTGTATATAGCAGTACGGTAGGCCACTGCTGTACCTACCTCTGTGTCGTCACTCGTCATCCATAAGTATACTATCCATCCATCTACATTGTATACCTGTGGTGGCTTTTTTTTTTATACTAGTAGTACTAGTTTAGCAGTCTGCTGACAGTGTCCACCAGGTCCATTATACTGTATATAGCAGTACGGTAGGCCACTGCTGTACCTACCTCTGTATCGTCACTCGTCATCCATTAATAAGTATACTATCCATCCATCTACATTGTATACCTGTGGTTGCTTTTTTTCTTTATACTAGTTTAGCAATTTGCTGACAGTGTCCACCAGGTCCATTTGTTATACTGTATATAGCAGTACGGTAGGCCACTGCTGTACCTACCTCTGTGTCGTCACTCGTCATCCATAAGTATACTATCCAGAGCCGGCCATAGGCATAGGCAAACTAGGCAATTGCCTAGGGCATTTGATATGCCTAGGGGCATCAGCAGCATCTGCTGATTAAAATGATATGCGGCATGCCTATATTCTGTATGTAGCATTTCATATGCAGATACAGCCACAGTATCACACAGTATATAGGCATGCTACATATCATTTTAATCAGCAGAAGCAGCTTGTGCCTCTTAGCCACATAGCAATGCAAATAAGATGCATTAAAAAAAGGTGCCCAACGTTAGCATTGAGGCAAGAATTATTAGGACACATCTGTATCCAAGCAGAGGCACAGTGTTGGTGGCAGTGTGAGTGCTGTATGCATGTGAGTTGGTTGGTTGTGCAGTAGTGTTCAGAATATGTGTAAGGAGCATTATGTGTGCCATGTAAAAATGCATTAATAACGTGCAACATATGTGTAAGGGGCACTATGTGTGTCATTATGTGTATAGGGGCACTAATACTGTGCAGCAAATGTGTAGGGAGCACAATGTGTGTCATTATGTGTATAAGGGCATTAATAATGTGCAGCATATGTCTAAGGGACAATATGTGTAAAAGGGCATTAATAAAGGTTGTCATAATGTGTAAGGCGCATTATGTTTATAAGGACATTAATAATGTGCCTCAAATGTGTAAGGGGCATTACGGTGCGGAATTATGTGTATAAATGCATTACTAATGTGTGGCATTATGTGTACAAGGTGCTCTACTATGTGGCATTGCATATAGAAAGAGCACTGCTGTGTCGTCTAATGTGAATAAAGAGCAATAGGGTGTGGTGTAATGTGAATAAGTAGCAGTTCAGTGTGATGTAATGTGAATAAGGGGCTCTACTGTGAGGAGTAAAGTTTATAAGGTAAAATGATACTACTGTGGAATTATGGACACTATCGCATGATCAAATGTGAATAAAGTTGCAGTACTGTGTGGCGTAATTTGAATTGGGGTTACTATTGTGTGGCCATGCCCCTTGCCAGCAAAAACACACCCCTTTTTGGGCTGTGCGCCAAATGTGCGAACTGTTCCTATTTAAAATATAGGGAGACAAACACCAAAATAGGGACTGCTATGGGTGAGGGGTGATGGTGCTGGGAAAGAGGTGGAAGGTCAGAGGCGGAACCTGCGGTGGTGCTAGGGGGCACCAGCCAAAATCTTGCCTAGGGCATCATATTGGTTAGGGCCGGCTCTGATACTATCCATCCATCTACATTGTATACCTGTGGTGGCTTTTTTTTTATACTAGTAGTACTAGTTTAGTAGTCTGCTGACAGTGTCCACCAGGTCCATAATACTGTATATAGCAGTACGGTAGGCCACTGCTGTACCTACCTCTGTGTCGTCACTCGTCATCCATAAGTATACTATCCATCCATCTACATTGTATACCTGTGGTGCCTTTTAGTTGTGCGCATTAAAAATATGGAGAACAAAAATGTGGAGGTTAAAAAAATAGTGAAAGATCAAGATCCACTTCCACCTCGTGCTGAAGCTGCTGCCACTAGTCATGGCCGAGACGATGAAATGCCATCAACGTCGTCTGCCAAGGCCGATGCCCAATGTCATAGTACAGAGCATGTAAAATCCAAAACACAAAAGTTCAGTAAAATGACCCAAAAATCAAAATGAAAAGCGTCTGAGGAGAAGCGTAAACTTGCCAATATGCCATTTACGACACGGAGTGGCAAGGAAAGGCTGAGGCCCTGGCCTATGTTCATGGCTAGTGGTTCAGCTTTACATGAGGATGGAAGCACTCATCCTCTCGCTAGAAAAAAGAAAAGACTTAAAATGGCAAAAGCACAGCAAAGAACTGTGCGTTCTTCGAAATCACAAATCCCCAAGGAGAGTCCAATTGTGTCGGTTGCGATGCCAGACCTTCCCAACACTGGACGGGAAGAGCTTGCGCCTTCCACCATTTGCACGCCCCCTGCAAGTGCTGGAAGGAGCACCCGCAGTCCAGTTCCTGATAGTCAAATTGAAGATGTCAGTGTTGAAGTACACCAGGATGAGGATATGGGTGTTGCTGGCGCTGGGGAGGAAATTGACAAGGAGGATTCTGATGGTGAGGTGGTTTGTTTAAGTCAGGCACCCGGGGAGACACCTGTTGTCCGTGGGAGGAATATGGCCATTGACATGCCTGGTCAAAATACAAAAAAAATAAGCTCTTCGGTGTGGAATTATTTCAACACAAATGCGGACAACAGGTGTCAAGCCGGGTGTTGCCTTTGTCAAGCTGTAATAAGTAGGGGTAAGGACGTTAACCACTTCGGAACATCCTCCCTTATACGTCACCTGCAGCGCATTCATCATAAGTCAGTGACAAGTTCAAAAACTTTGGGCGACAGCGGAAGCAGTCCACTGACCAGTAAATCCCTTCCTCTTGTAACCAAGCTCCTGCAAACCACACCACCAACTCCCTCAGTGTCAATTTCCTCCTTACCCAGGAAAGCCAATAGTCCTGCAGGCCATGTCACTGGCAAGTGTGACGAGTCCTCTCCTGCCTGGGATTCCTCCGATGCATCCTTGAGTGTAACGCCTACTGCTGCTGGCGCTGCTGTTGTTGCTGCTGGGAGTCGATCGTCATCCCAGTGGGGAAGTCGGAAGACCACTTGTACTACATCCAGTGTGCAATTGACTGTCCAACAGTCCTTTGCGAGGAAGATGAAATATCACAGCAGTCATCCTGCTGCAAAGCGGATAACTGAGGCCTTGGCAGCCTGGGCAGTGAGAAACGTGGTTCCGGTATCCATCGTTAATTCAGAGCCAACTATAGACTTGATTGAGGTACTGTGTCCCCGGTACCAAATACCATCTAGGTTCCATTTCTCTAGGCAGGCGATACCGAAAATGTACACAGACCTCAGAAAAAGACTCACCAGTGTCCTAAAAAATGCAGTTGTACCCAATGTCCACTTAACCACGGACATGTGGACAAGTGGAGCAGGGCAGTCTCAGGACTATAAGACTGTGACAGCCCACTGGGTAGATGTATTGCCTCCCGCTGCAAGAACAGCAGCGGCAGCACCAGTAGCAGCATCTCGCAAACGCCAACTCGTTCCTAGGCAGGCTACGCTTTGTATCACCGCTTTCCAGAATACGCACACAGCTGAAAACCTCTTACGGCAACTGAGGAAGATCAGCGCAGAATGGCTTACCCCAATTGGACTCTCCTGGGGATTTGTGACATCGGACAACGCCAGCAATATTGTGCGTGCATTACATCTGGGCAAATTCCAGCACGTCCCATGTTTTGCACATACCTTTAATTTGGTGGTGCAGAATTATATAAAAAACGACAGGGGCGTGCAAGAGATGCTGTCGGTGGCCCGAAGAATTGCGGCCCACTTTCGGCGTTCAGGCACCGCGTACAGAAGACTGGAGCACCACCAAACATCCCTGAACCTGCCCTGCCATCATCTGAAGCAAGAGGTGGTAACGAGGTGGAATTCAACCCTCTATATGCTTCAGAGGATGGAGGAGCAGCAAAAGGCCATTCAAGCCTATACATCTGGCCACGATATAGGCAAAGGAGGTGGAATGCACCTGTCTCAAGCGCAGTGGAGAATGATTTCAACGTTGTGCAAGGTTCTGCAACCCTTTGAACTTGCCACATGTGAAGTCAGTTCAGACACTGCCAGCCTGAGTCAGGTGATTCCCCTCATCAGGCTTTTGCAGAAGAAGCTGGAGACATTGAAGGAGGAGCTAAAACAGAGCGATTCCGCTAGGCATGTGGGACTTGTGGATGGAGCCCTTAATTCGCTTAACCAGGATTCACGGGTGGTCAATCTGTTGAAATCAGAGCACTACATTTTGGCCACCGTGCTCGATCCTAGATTTAAAACCTACGTTGTATCTCTCTTTCCGGCAGACACAAGTCTGCAGGGGTTCAAAGACCTGCTGGTGAGAAAATTGTCAAGTCAAGTGGAACGTGACCCGTCAACAGTTCCTCCTTCACATTCTCCCGCAACTGGGGGTGTGAGGAAAAGGCTAAGAATTCCGAGCCAACCCGCTGGCGGTGATGCAGGGCAGTCTGGAGCGAGTGCTGACATCTGGTCCGGACTGAAGGACCTGCCAACGATTACTGACATGTCGTCTACTGTCACTGCATATGATTCTCTCACCATTGAAAGAATGGTGGAGGATTATATGAGTGACCGCATCCAAGTAGGCACGTCAGACAGTCCTTACGTATACTGGCAGGAAAAAGAGGCAATTTGGAGGCCCTTGCACAAACTGGCTTTATTCTACCTAAGTTGCCCTCCCTCCAGTGTGTACTCCGAAAGAGTGTTTAGTGCAGCCGCTCACCTTGTCAGCAATCGGCGTACGAGGTTACTTCCAGAAAATGTGGAGAAGATGATGTTCATTAAAATGAATTATAATCAATTCCTCCGTGGAGACATTCACCAGCGGCAATTGCCTCCAGAAAGTCTACGGGGACCTGAGATGGTGGATTCCAGTGGGGACGAATTATTAATCTGTGAGGAGGGGGATGTACACAGTGAAAGGGGTGATGAATCGGACGATGATGATGAGGTGGACATCTTGCCTCTGTAGAGCCAGTTTGTGCAAGGAGAGATTGATTGCTTCTTTTTTTGGTGGGGGCCCAAACCAACCAGTCATTTCAGTCACAGTCGTGTGGCAGACCCTGTCGCTGAAATGATGGGTTCGTTAAAGTGTGCATGTCCTGTTTATACAACATAAGGGTGGGTGGGAGGGCCCAAGGACAATTCCATCTTGCACCTCTTTTTTCTTTCATTTTTCTTTGCATCATGTGCTGTTTGGGGACAATTTTTTTGAAGTGCCATCCTGTCTGACACTGCAGTGCCACTCCTAGATGGGCCAGGTGTTTGTGTCGGCCACTTGGGTCGCTGAGCTTAGTCACACAGCTACCTCATTGCGCCTCTTTTTTTCTTTGCATCATGTGCTGTTTGGGGACAATTTTTTTGAAGTGCCATCCTGTCTGACACTGCAGTGCCACTCCTAGATGGGCCAGGTGTTTGTGTCGGCCACTTGGGTCGCTTATCTTAGTCACACAGCTACCTCATTGCGCCTCTTTTTTTCTTTGCATCATGTGCTGTTTGGGGACAATTTTTTTGAAGTGCCATCCTGTCTGACACTGCAGTGCCACTCCTAGATGGGCCAGGTGTTTGTGTCGGCCACTTGGGTCGCTTAGCTTAGCCATCCAGCGACCTCGGTGCAAATTTTAGGACTAAAAATAATATTGTGAGGTGTGAGGAGTTCAGAATAGACTGAAAATGAGTGGAAATTATGGTTATTGAGGTTAATAATACTTTGGGATCAAAATGACCCCCAAATTCTATGATTTAAGCTGTTTTTGAGGGTTTTTTGAAAAAAACACCCGAATCCAAAACACACCCGAATCCGACAAAAAAATTTCGGTGAGGTTTTGCCAAAATGCGTCCGAATCCAAAACACGGCCGCGGAACCGAACCCAAAACCAAAACACAAAACCCCAAAAATTTCCAGTGCACATCACTAGTCTTACACTGCAGTGCCACTCCTAGATGGGCCAGGTGTTTGTGTCGGCCTCTTGGGTCGCTTAGCTTAGTCATCCAGTGACCTCGGTGCAAATTTTAGGACTAAAAATAATATTGTGAGGTGTGAGGTGTTCAGAATAGACTGAAAATGAGTGGAAATTATGGTTGTTGAGGTTAATAATACTATGGGATCAAAATAACCCCAAAATTCTATGATTTAAGCTGTATTTGAGGGGTTTTTTGTAAAAATACACCCAAATCCAAAACACACCCGAATCCGACAAAAAATTTTCAGGGAGGTTTTTCCAAAACGCGTCCGAATCCAAAACACTGCCGCGGAACCGAATCCAAAACCAAAACCCGAAAAATTTCCGGTGCACATCACTAGTTTTATTAAACAGAAAATAAAACAAACACCAAAATAAAATACCTTGCCTGTCCGGCACTTACTAAACACAAGACTTTCCGAACTGTCTCTAAACAAAAACACAGAGTCTTCCAGTCAATACTGTTTAGCTCACTTGTATATGAAAGCGTATCTCTCTCACAGAGATTCTGCAGTCTTCCCAGGTAGTCTGCCCACACTAATCAGGCTAGCAGCCCTATAACACTCTTACACAGCTGAAACCCTGATTAGCCCTCTGTGAGGCCAAAGACCCGAACTGGGCAGAATGTCTGGAACTTGCCCTATCTCTCTTTCAAGCCCCTTATCCAGCTTTTCCAATAAACTGAAAAGGTTCTGACAAAACAAAACATTTTCCTAATACATGTAAGACAAGAACCTGGGACAAACATACCTGCCCTCAAACACTATTCCAGCGCTCTTGTCACATATCCCCCTCCCCTGTTTCGACCTAGGGTCCGGAACACTTGTAGCCCCCAAACAGCAGATGCGGGACAATGCATCTGCGTTGGCCAATTGTGTACCCGGTCTATGTTCGACAGTAAACTTAAAATCCTGCAATGCTAGAAACCATCTAGTTACACGAGCATTCTTGCCTCTATTTACATACATCCATTTTAAAGGGGCATGATCTGTCACTAGTCTGAATTGTCTACCCAAGAGGTAATATCTCAAGGTATCTAGTGCCCACTTAATGGCCAAAGCCTCCTTTTCTACAATGGCATACCTTTTTTCATGCTCATTGAGTTTCCTACTCAAATAAATGATAGGGTGTTCGTCCCCATCTCTGGTTTGGGACAGCACAGCCCCTATCCCTACATCTGAGGCATCTGTCTGTACCACAAATTCTTTTGAAAAATCTGGTGTTATCAATACAGGTTGTGAACACAAAGCCACTTTTAACGCTTGGAACGCTTTTTCTGCATCAGGGTTCCATTTCACCATATTTGACTGCTTCCCTTTGGTAAGGTCTGACAACGGCACTGCTGTGGTCGCAAAATTGGGATAAATTGTCTATAGTACCCAGTTATTCCCAAAAAAGCCCTTACCTGTTTTTTATTCACTGGACGAGGCCAGTTTTGAATAGCATCAATTTTATTCAATTGGGGCCTAATCAGACCTTTGTCTATGGTGAAGTCCAAGTATTTGACCTCCTCCATTGCGAGGCAGCACTTCTTTGGGTTAGCAGTTAACTCTGCCTCTCTGATTGAGTCCAGTACAGCTTGTACTTTAACCAAATGGGACCCCCAGTCTGTACTGTGAATTACCACATCATCCAAATAGGCAGCTGCATATTTTCTATGGGGCCTCAAAATTTTATCCATCACTCGTTGAAAGGTTGATGGAGCCCCATGCAACCCAAAGGGTAACATCTTATACTGGTACAGCCCCTCCGGAACTGAAAAGGCTGTTTTTTCTTTTGCGCTATCAGATAAAGGTATTTGCCAGTAACCTTTGGTCAGGTCCAACGTGGTGAGAAACCTGGCTGTTCCCAGCCTTTCTATAAGCTCATCCACACGGGGCATGGGGTATGCGTCAAACTTGGATACCTCATTTAACTTACGAAAGTCATTACAGAAGTGTATGCTACCGTCTGGCTTTGGGATGAGAACTATGGGACTGGACCACTCACTGTTAGATTCCTCTATGACTCCAAGTTCTAACATGGTTTTAACTTCTTTAGAAACAGCTTCTCGCTGAGCTTCAGGAATCCTATATGGCTTTAAATGGACCCTGACCCCTGGTTCTGTGACAATGTCATGTTTTATTATGGTCGTTCGGCCAGGCAGCTCTGAAAATATCTCCCTATTTTGGATGAGAAATTCTTTAACCTGATTGTTTTGATTAGGTGATAATGTCTCTGAAACCTTTACTGCGGAAAGCAACCGAGGTGAAGACACCGAAGGGCAAGGCTCCGCTGACAGAGACAACCTATCTTTCCAGGGTTTGATTAAGTTAACATGGTAGATTTGTTCGGGTTTTCTCTTTCCCGGTTGGTATACTTTGTAATTAACCTCATTCCCTTTTTCCCTAATCTCAAATGGACCCTGACATTTAGCTAAGAACTTGCTTTCCACAGTGGGTACCAAAACAAGAACTCTATCTGCAGGAGAAAATTCCTGTATCTTGGCACTCCGGTTATATACCCTCTGTTGAGCACTTTGGGCCTGTTCAATGTGCTCTCTGACAATAGGTACCACGGCTGCAATCCTATCCTGCATTTGTGTTACATGTTCAACAACGCTTCTATAAGGAGTGGGCTGTCCTTCCCACGTCTCTTTGGCAATGTCCAATAGCCCTCTGGGGTGTCTACCATACAACAAATCAAATGGAGAAAACCCCCAAAGAGGACTGAGGAACTTCTCTGATGGCCATTAACAAGTAGGGCAACAAACAATCCCAGTTTTTCCCATCTTTATCAACAACCTTTTTTAACATACTTTTTAATGTTTTATTAAACCTTTCCACCAACCCATCAGTTTGGGGATGGTAAATGGATGTCCTGCGGTGAGTGACCTTAAATAATTTGCACAATTCTTTCATGATCCTTGACATAAATGGAGTACCTTGGTCAGTCAAAATTTCTTTTGGTATTCCCACTCTACTAAAAACCTGCACCAGCTCCCTAGCTATCGCCTTGGTTGTGATAGTGCGTAAAGGGACAGCCTCAGGATATCGAGTGGCATAGTCCATTATTACCAGGATATACTGATGGCCCCGAGCGGACTTTAACAAGGGCCCCACGAGATACATGGCTATTCGGTCAAACGGGACCTCTATAATAGGCATGGGAACTAGTGGGCTCCTGAAATGGGGTCTAGGGGCATGATACTGGCATTCAGGACAGGAAGAACAATATTCAGACACTTCTTTATAAACCCCTGGCCAAAAGAACCTTTGTAAAACTCTTTCAGTGGTTTTTCCTGCCCCTAAATGTCCTGCTGTAAAGTGACTATGAGCTAAATCTAGTACCATTCTCCGATAAGGCTGGGCAACTACCAGCTGTTCCACCACATCCTCACCCTTTTTGACAATGTGGTACAAGAGCTCATTACAGATGTCCATGTGAGGATACGTAACCCTGTCACCTGGTACCACAGTTTCCCCATTAACAATCTTAACATTCTCTCTAGCCTTTATCAAGGTAGGATCCTTTAACTATTCAGATGCAAACAGATCCTTCTTTACCTCCAGGTCAGGCACGCTTTCAGTTCTAACTACTATGTCTTTGTTCCCAGCAAGAGGGTCCTCACTGGACTCCCCATCTGTCACTTCCCCAGCCAAACTAGCAAAAGGCAAAGGGTCAGAAAGTTCCGAAAACACACGTACATCCATAAAATCACTGGTATTATCAACTGGCTCTTTACTTCTCACATCTGTTAATAAACGTGATTCCCACAGTTTCCAAAAATGAGGAAAATCCCTCCCTATTATGGCCTCATGCACCAAGGTGGGGACCAGTCCTACTTTAACATTGCTGTCCCACAACAAGTTTCTATATTCACTTCAGCAGTGACATAATGTTGGGTATCCCCATGTATGCAGGTTACCCCAATAGGTATTTGCTGGACCTTTAAGGGGTTCACCAACCCAGCTTTCATGAGGGTAACTAAACTTCCTGAATCTAGCAAGGCCTCTACCCGGTTACCCTCTAAGAACACGTCACACATTTGTTTTTCCAACTCAGGTGAAGGTACCACAGTACAGACTAACCTAGCAAAGAAAGACATTCTGCGACATTCAAAGGCAGCATCACATTGCATGGGTTCTATTGTGACTGGGCAATTGGCAATAACAGGACCTGGCATACCACACCTAAAACATTTAACCACACGATTATCAACCCGTTTGGGCAGCATAGACCGTTCTAGCCCCATCGGCCTGTCTCCAGGGCCAGTGTTTACAGTCTCTCCAGCCTTGTGTTCTCTTAACCACCCAGCAACGTTTTCCCATGGAACAGTCTTACCAGTCTTTACTGAAGGGCGCTGTCGAGGATCTATGGGTTGCTGGGTGATCATCAGTAATTCCTCTGCTGCCAAATACCTCTCTAAGTGGTCAGCAGTACCCGGGTTTCCATGGCTCACCCACTTGCGCAGGACCATGGGCAAAGATCTCAAATAGCTGTCCATGATGACTCTTTCAATCATCTGGGGACCAGTTAATGTCTCTGGCTGTAACCATTTTTTTGTTAGCTGAATAAGGTCGTGCATCTGGGAGCGATGAGGCTTCTCCATGGCGTACACCCAACGGTGCACCCGTTGTGCTCGTACTGACAGCGTGACTTCCAGGCGGGTCAGGATCTCAGTCTTTAGTTTATCATAGTCCCGAGCCTCAGCAGGGCTTAAATCAAAGTACGCTTTTTGGGGCTCACCTGACAGAAAAGGTGCCAGCAGACTGGGCTTTCGGACGCTCTGCAGTCCTTCAAACGTGGTCAGGTAGGCCTTCACATCATCAGCCTCTGTCATTTTCTGCAGGAAGTGACTGGCCCGTATAGAACTAGAGCTGGTCGGAGCACTGACGACCACATCTCCAATCCGGGCTGCAAGGCTCTGCACCACTTCTGTTAAGGCTTCTCTATCCTGACGCTGTTGCCTGTAAAGTTAGTCAATAGCCACCTGCTGCTATCTCCTATTTTCCTCCATTGCCACCTGCTGCTGTCTGTTGGCCTCCTGCTGAGCCGCTGTAGCTTGCAGCAAGGCTTTAAGCAGTTCCTCCATGTCAACAGATTTTCCAGGCAGCTTTGTAGCTGCTTTCACCCAGGACATATATCAAATCCTCAGGGGTGAGTCTCAACAACTTCACACTGGGCTGTATCTGCATAAACCACCGTTTTCTGCAGGCCTCATTAAGCTGCTGCTTTCACTTATGCGCAGAACGGCATGCTCGCATTCTCCACCAAGTTGTAACGCTGTAAGGGAACAAGGTGCCATTTCCTGGGGTAAATGGCACCTTGCAGCAGCTGAGGAATCATACAAGTCCAGTTTATGGTACAACTGGCCACGACCAGTTTTATTAAACAGAAAATAAAACAAACACCAAAATAAAATGCCTTGCCTGTCCGGCACTTACTAAACACAAGACTTTCCGAACTGTCTCTAAACAAAAACACAGAGTCTTCCAGTCAATACTGTTTAGCTCACTTGTATATGGAAGCGTATCTCTCTCACAGAGATTCTGCAGTCTTCCCAGGTAGTCTGCCCACACTAATCAGGCTAGCAGCCCTATAACACTCTTACACAGCTGAAACCCTGATTAGCCCTCTGTGAGGCCAAAGACCCGAACTGGGCAGAATGTCTGGAACTTGCCCTATCTCTCTTTCAAGCCCCTTATCCAGCTTTTCCAATAAACTGAAAAGGTTCTGACAAAACAAAACATTTTCCTAATACATGTAAGACAAGAACCTGGGACAAATATACCTGCCCCATACTTGCCTACCTGACCCTCTCCATGAGGGAGAAAATGCTCTGTTCCTGGACTTTCCTGGTAATGTATGTCAAAGTCGAAAAATATCGTTATTCTCATCGCCTTGTACTAACCCCAATGCACGTGCCCGCTGCTCGTGCACCCACTCCCCCGTGCGTACGCATCCCCTCAGGTTGCGTAAGGGACGCTCCCACGTCGCCTGCGCGTGGGGATGTGCATTTATGGTGGAGTTTGTGTGCGTCTGGCGGGCGACTCGATCGCTACATATTTAACCAATATAGTGTGTTTTATAGGAAATAATCCCCTTAATCATATCTGCGAGTATGTTTAGTGTAAATGGTTCAGGGACTTGGGAATTCCTCTTTTCATGATACGAAGGGTCCGACACAGGTTGAACAGTGGTGTCTGGTACCTAACTGAAGAGTATTTTATTAGACACAATCCGGTGCCGGTTAGGTAAAGATTGATCGCTCCTGCGTATAGTTATGTCTATGAGTAGTTTATGGACATTTACTGTATTTTCGGTTCATTATCCATGCGGAGGGAATCCTAAGGACACCTCCCATCTGAGCAGTTTGAAATAGTCTCAGCCCACCTGTTCAAATCCACCTATGACCTTTTGTTATAATGCAGAGAGACATTCCTGTGTCCAATGAACAATAAGATTGTAGGGCCCTTTGTAGTGTACTGTATGTTGTGTATATAAAGACCACTGTCCCCTGACCGGCCAGTACTCTATTTCATCAACAATTATCAGTTGGATAATTGGAGGACTGGATCCGGTTGCGCTAGCGAGTGTTCCCCCGTATGGTATGTTTCTCTGTGGCCACTTTGTTACCCGTTTAATGTGAGCCATTCATTCTCATTCTATGTATTTGTATTTTCGATCATTTGCTAATGTTTTTATTTCTGTTTAGTTATTGTGTTTAGGTATTAATGTCAGGTCTGTAGTGTATGAACTGTATCTGTTATCCTCTTTTTACGTACTAAATATCGTCAGTAAAGGTGTTGGATCCTTAGCAAGGAGTGTGTGTTTCACTAGTTAGTATAAAGGGTTTTTGAGCGTCTCAGTCGCTCAAACAGCTTTCATATCATAAAGGTTAATCAGCATTACATTGTGGTAATATTACAGTAATAAGGTTTACAGCATAAGCATACCATTACAGTGTATTGTTACAAGGTTGTCTGTGTGTAGGTCAGTGAGCGTCAGCGCCGCTCGCATCCCGCTCTCACGGTACAGCGTCCGCTACGCTAATAGCGTAGCATTACGGTACTCGGACCGCCTATAGCGTGCTCGATACCAAGCGTAAGCCGTGAGCGAACGTGCCGCTCGTGCGTCTCGACCACGGCCTAGCGTCTGCTACGCTAAGTGTGTACCATTACGGCACCTCGTGCGCCTATTGCGTATGTTGTCTTTAATAAGTATATAGCTTAGGTTCAAGATAAATAAACAGGCATTATCAATTGAGGGCTCGTCCGGTCCACCTCATATCCGAAATCAGGCGAAAACAGGCAGACTTTATCGATCAGCAAAGGACGGGAAAGGTAGTATCCCCTGTATCCGTGCTTGTGATTGGGGATACAATAGTAATGCTGATCGGATAAGAGTCTGCGTCTGCTTTGCCTGGTTTGTAGGGATGTTGGTGGAATCCGAGGAAGGTAAGAACATACAGCTATTGTTTTAAATCTGTTTTTTTTTGTGTGTTTTCTCTCTCTCTCTCTCTCTCTCTCTCTCTCTCTCTCTCTGTTTGGTGCCAATTGCGCACACAATACATGCACACACACCTGTATTTTTATTTTGTGTATTTTCGCATAGTCACTCTTGTTGCCATTAGAATTGATTGTTAGACGTACTGAGGAAATTTGGTGTATCTGGACTTTGTGCGTACGAGTCTCGGGCAACGTACGAGACTATGTACGTGACGCAAAGGCGTACACACGTGGCGTATATTACGCAACCTGCGTATGTATACGCCCACTGAATCTCAGATCACATGATAGCATTGTTTTAGTGTGGGTGGTATAGTAGCCACCTGATAATAGCACAGGTTTGTTCAGTTACCAAAAAGTTTAGTTTAAAGAGAACCTTTTCTATTGCAAAACCCAGGAATTAAACTACTACCAGAATGAAAGGAATTTCTGTACAGAAAAGAATCAGTGTGCATATGAGTGAGTAGGAGTGAGTGTGCAAATAAAGGTATTCTTTTGTGAACCCAGAAATCGGGATCCCGTCGGAGACCACATCAGGTGAGTGGACACTTGGTGGCGTGGGACTGGCTTGCCCGCGTTAACATTATATAAGGTAAATGAGTAAGTAGTATTCGCAAACAAAAAGAACTGCGAAGGTTAAAGCGCAGCCCAGGGGGTTGGCGTAGTACCCATATAGACACAAGTTGAGCTCCGGCTGAAGGTTTCACAGCCTAAACAACCGATTCCGCTGGTCGTAAGGCGTATAAATAATAGTTATCTATACGAAGTGCGACTGTACCGCATGTAATTGTGTGCATTAGTTTGTTACCTTGATACCCATTAACAATTTATTGTGGGATCATAAACGCTATTTGTACATTCTAACGTGATTTGTGTAGGTTTTTGTTATTTTAAGGGAGTTTCGCTGTTCACTCAGGAAATCTCCAACAACCAATACTTACTGGGGAAGGTAGCATACTCCCACACGCCCCAGTAAATAGAGGTTACAAAAAGATCCCGAGATTGGGTACGACCAGTGGTGGGCACATTGCTGGAACTCGTATTGGCCAATAGGGGCGTAAGTGAGTGAAGGCACTAGTTGAACTTTCGCCGTCGCCTTACCGAGGGGAACTTGGTTTGTTTTGTAAGAATTTGCTAAAACAGCAATATCTGCAAACAATGGGGGCCAGTTGCTCAAAGAAGGGACGTCCAACAAGGGTTCACGTTGGTATTTGTTGGCCCAAAGGGTCAGCACGGTATATAACGTGTGAGAAATACGGATCACACACACAGGTATTATGCAAAGAATGGGAACGAATGACTGAGAATGATGGGGAACAGTTTCCCAGGGTGGGCAGTTTAAATCCTGAGGTATTGCAGAATCTAAGAAAAAGGATAGGTCTAATAAAGTCTGCAAAGCAGAGGATTAGACATTATGATTGTTTACAGGTATGGCATCAAGAGAGTGAAATACAACAGGAATTAGCTCAAAAAGCAAATTCACATCCTGGTAGAAGTCTGATAGCAACGGCACCACCACCGTATATAGTAGGGGAAAAAGTGGCTGCAGAGAATGGCATACGGGTACACGAAAAGGGTGCACTTAACCAATGTAGTAGTGATAAGAGTAAAATGAATATTAATGCAAATGTTAATGCTAATGCTAACCCGTGCAAGTTGTATCCCATTTTAAACTTCCCTCGGGAATGCGACCAGGAAGATGAGCCCACTACGATTTCAGCTCTCTCTCTAGTGGCCACCATAAACGATACTCCAGTGGGCACGGCCCAACCAGTAAGAGCGGTAGCGAAGGCCCATAGTGCAGGGACAGGTGAGGTTGTATCTACAGGTAAGTACGGCACTGTACACTATGCTGAAAATGTTACAACACACAGTGAAGAATCAACCCAGAGTGAGGTAATTGATCTTAATCCTGTCAGGGTGAAAGCGGTCCCCAATGGGAAGACCGACGCAAATGGAGTCACACCCATAAGGAATATTGCAATGCATTGTCCTTGGTCCCGGGCAGAATTAAGAATAATTTTGTCTGAATTTCCTGATCCCAGAAAAGATCTAGCCACATGTCAGAGGTTCATTAAGGACCTAGGTAACTCCACTGAACCTAACAACAAAGATTGGCGGACACTACTGCGGGCATGCTTGCCCTCTAGTATTGACCCTGTAAAATTAATTACGGATTGTAAGCTAGATGCTGAGGTAGCTCTCACTGACGAGTACAATCAGGAAAATGTTAGACAGATCAATCTGCAGTTAGGAGTATACTTCCCAGCCGTTGTTAAATGGAACAAAATTTTCTCCATTGAACAAATGGAAGGGGAAGCTGCTTCTGACTATTTCCACCGGGCACTGGAGGAAATGGCTAGATATACTGGGATCATGGACATTGTGGCAAAAGTACATCATAGAGAGGTAGCAGTGTCCGTATTGATGGACGGTTTAAAGGAAGTATTAAGGAATAGGGAACAAACCACTCAACCTAACTGGAGAGGTATGTCGGTGGCCACCTTAAGAGAGACTGCTGTCGGGCACGACAGGAACATCACAAGACACAGGCAGTCACAGGGTGATAAGCTGATGGCCATAAGTATCCAAGCCCTTACAACAAGGCCGCCTCAGTCTAAATCTCAGACCCCTGGTGGTAAGCCATATATGGTAAAATGTTACAATTGTAACAGGGAAGGACATTTTGCACGTAACTGCACCAACAGAAACTCACACAATGTATAACGACCCCCTAGACCAGAGCATGACACACAGTATGACACACGTAGATGGGATCAGGGACGGCAGAGACGGAGTTATGAGCCACATACAGGGGAAACAAGAAGGTACCCACCGAAAAGAAACTGGCAAGTCTCCAATAATTCCCAGTTACCTCCCTCACAAATTGTAGCAACCAATGCGCTGCGGGAGGGTCTAAATTCACACTAGGGGTGGGGCCACACCTGTAGTCTGCAGCCAGTGAAATTAATTGCGAGCCTTGGAAGTGAACCTGAGGTCACAAATGATGTAGCTGGTAGATCTCTACCTTTCCTTGTAGATACGGGGGCGGCCAAATCAGTGATAAATTCAACAGTGGGTATGAAGACCACTGGTAAGACAATTCCAGCCATGGGAGTAACGGGAGTAGTACAACACTACCCTTTAAGTAAACCAGCAGAGATTACGATAGGGCCTTTGCATACCAAGCATTCTTTTCTGCTGGCTGCATCGGCTCCGACTAATCTACTTGGTAGAGATTTACTGTGCAAAATGGGATGTGTCATATATTGTACTCCTGAGGGTGTTTTCTTAGATATACCTGAGAGACACGCTCAGGAAGTGCAGGATATGTTAGATACCCCACAAAGGTTAATGACGCATACTGCTGTTACAGATAGGTGTCCGTCCAAGGTAGAGGAAATGATTTCCCAGATACCGGAATCACTTTGGACCAAGGATAGACAAGACACTGGATTAATGGCAAATGTAGCTCCTGTAGTAGTTCGAGTAAAAGATGGTAGGATAGCTCCAAAAATCCCACAGTATCCTCTGAAGCCAGAGGTGGAGTTAGGAGTTTACCCAGTAATAAAGCGCCTGCTACAACAGAGCATTCTGGTTAGGACGTCCAGCACTGCCAATAGTCCCATCTTCCCTGTTGAAAAGAGCGGGGGGAGGGGTTACAGATTAGTGCAGGATCTAAGGGGGATCAACAAAATAGTTGAGAGCCAATTCCCCATAGTGCCAAATCCAGCTGTCATCCTTATGCAAATCCCTCCCACTGCCAAATTTTTCACTGTAATTGACCTCTGCTCCGCCTTCTTCTCGGTACCTCTGCACCCTGACAGTCAATACTTATTCGCATTCACATACAGAGGAGTTCAGTACACCTGGACTCGTTTACCACAAGGTTTCATTGACAGTCCAAGTATTTTCTCGCAAGCCTTGCATGATTGTTTACAGTCTTTTCAACCTGAGAGCGGATCAGTATTAATACAGTACGTAGATGACTTACTACTGTGTTCTGATTCACTCGAATCGTCCTTGAGAGATACGAAACAACTTCTGTTTCATCTTTCAGACACACAAGGTTTCCAAAGATAAGTTACAATTATGCCAGTCCAAGGTAAAATATTTGGGACACTGTCTGACACAAGGACTGAGACACCTCACCGCTGATAGAATTCAAGCAATTCATGACATGACTCTGCCACAAACCCAGCAACAGATTAGAACATTTTTAGGAATGTGTGGGTATTGCCGTAACTGGATCCCAGGGTTTTCCATTCTAGCCCTACCTTTGCAGGAGATGGTCTCATCAAACAAACCAGATCGGATTTCGCACACAGACGAGACTGAGATGGCATTTGAAAGACTTAAACAGTGCCTAACGCAGGCACCAGCATTAGGTATGCCAGATTATGGGAAACCCTTTGAGCTGTACGGAACAGAGAGTGCTGGGTGCGTGGCAGGTGTCTTAACCCAGAAGCATGGTGATGCCAGCAGGCCGGTAGCCTACTATAGCGCCCAGCTAGACACGGTAGCGCGATCCCTCCCCACATGCTTGCGAAGTGTTGCAGCGATAGCATTGCTAGTAAGTAAAAGCGAAGATGTAGTGCTAGGACACAACCTCACAATTCATACACCACATGCAGTGTCAGCCTTGCTGAATTCAGCCCAAACCAGACATGTCTCATCTGCACGGTTTACAAGGTGGGAATTAGCACTAATGGCCCCGGTAAACATCACCATAAGGAGATGCAGCGCACTAAATCCTGCAACATATCTACCAGGTGTGCCTGGACAGGTACAAAGGGTGGAGGATGAGAGTGATGGCGAAGGAGGATTTAGTACAGGAAACGACACGCATGATTGTATGGAATATTTGACCCAAAATTTCACGGCAAGGCCTGACATCAGTGACAACCCACTGGAAGATGTAGACTTTACTTTCTACACTGACGGTAGTTGTCACAGACAGACGGACTCGGGAGACCTGTGTACTGGATACGCAGTTGTAGATGACCAAGGCATTATAGAAGCGGAACCCCTAGGCCCACCACACTCAGCACCAGTTGCTGAGCTGGTTGCCCTAACCAGAGCATGCAAATTGGCTAAAGGTAAAGCGGCCACTATCTACACGGATTCTAGGTATGCCTTTGGAGTAGTCCATGATTTCGGGGCCCTATGGCGCCTCAGAAATTTCATGACGGCAGCTGGCATACCCGTAGCGCATGCAGCCCACATCAAAAGACTTCTAACAGCGATACAGGAACCCGACAGAGTGGCTGTTATCAAGTGTAAAGCTCACACGTATAGCCAAGACCCGGTATCACTTGGTAACAGCCGAGCAGACGAAGCTGCTAAATCAGCAGCCAGTACCCCCAGACAGACAGACATCACACAACTGATGGTATTCAATACTGTCAACACACCGAAATTGTGTGAAATGCAACATTTGTGTTCACCACAAGAAAGGGCAGTCTGGAGGTCAAAAGGATATGGCCAGGAGTCCTCAGGACTCTGGACAGATGGACAGGGTAAGCCAGTGGCACCCAGAGCATACCTTCCAAGTCTAGCGGAAGCGGCACATGGGCTGACTCATCTAGGCAAAGAAGGAATGTGTAAGTTGGTAAGAGCTTATTGGTGCGCCCCAGGATTTTCTTCCCATGCGGGTAAAAGAGCGATGACATGTCTCACCTGCTTGAGGAAGAATATCGGAAAGGCCATACCAACAGAGCCATCCCATATCCCTCCTACAGATGGTCCTTTCCAGGTAATACAAATTGATTTCATACAATTGCCACCTTGTAGAAATTTAAAGTATGTATTGGTTTGTATTGACGTGTTCCCAAATTGGGTTGAAGCATTTCCCGCGGCCACAAATACCGCTGTGTTTACTGCAAAGAAAATTGTGCAGGAATTTGTGTGCAGGTATGGTATCCCTAGAATCATTGAAAGTGACAGGGGTACCCATTTTACAGGTGATGTCTTTCAAGCAATGTGTAAGTTAATGGGAATTAATAGTAAGCTGCATACTCCGTACCGCCCCCAGGCGAGTGCGAAAGTGGAAAGAGTAAACAGCACTATTAAAAACAAGTTAAGCAAAGTAATGGCTGAAACAGGATTGGTATGGCCGGAAGCTTTGCCACTTGTACTATATAGCATCAGAACCACTCCCAGGTCCCCTCTAAATCTGTCTCCCTTTGAAATTCTGTTTGGTCGACAACCCCATGTTATGATTAACCCCCAGGATGATTTGAAATGTATCAATGAAGTAACCGTAAAGTATTTGGTTAAGATGAGTAAGCAATTGAGGAATCAGAATGATAATCTAAAGTTGGTGATTCCTGATCTGCCAGACAGTAATTGTCATGACATTGAACCTGGGGGTTATGTAATGATACAGAATTTTCTACGCTCAGGTTGCCTTATTGACAGATGGGAAGGACCATATCAAGTCTTATTAACCAGCACAACAGCATTGAAGGTTACCGAGAGCGAGACTTGGGTCCATTCGTCTCACTGTAAGAAGGTCGCTGACCCAGAGAGGTCCCGTGACAAAGAACAGACGGTAGAGGAAATTGTATCGTTAGAGTGTCTGTTTCAGGAAGGTTGAGACGGCACCTGAGCACTGAGAATAATATGATCGGAGGCTGTTGTCGAGCTAGATTTCTTTTTCCCTTTTATTGTTTTTTCCACTTCCCATCTCCCTCATTTTCTACCTCCCCCCCTTCTCATTCTTCTCCTTTTCCTCCTATAAGATGGACTTGCCCCAAGAGACTGTGATCCGGATTTTCCTGTTGACCCTATTGTTGACCAGAGCAGTCTGTTTCGGTGAGAATACCCTGGAGGTCGAGAAAGGATCTGGAATGGGTTCTGATGACCAGGATGGAGGCGTAGATTTCCAAGAGCAACACCATCACCGAGTAAAGGCGAGTATCAGAAAACGATCTGGTAGCATTGACAATAGAAGAAATTGTGAAGGATTGTTAGCTGAAGAGAACTGCATCTGTAGGCATTGTGACAGCATAGTCGAGGATGGGTGCATCAAGAAATGTCAGTCCAGTTTTAATATACACATGGACCGGCATCCATTGAGTGACTATCACTCCTTAGTGGGTAAAGTGTTAAACCATACAGACTGTTGGGTGTGCTCTCAAGTACCTCAAGGTCATAGCAAATCAGGACTAGTACCATTCCCTTTAACTGTAGGAGAGGTACTTGAGTTAAGTGGTGGGAGGCCGGTGGACAAGAGGTTTAACATCTCCAGTCCTCCTAGTTTGAAGCTCCACCAATATCATGTGGATAGGTCCTTAGTATGCTTTAACATTTCCAATCCCCGAAAGCCGGGAAATTGGGAAGTGTCATGGAGTAATCAAACCATGACATTTTCACATAGAGCCGATAGAATGCCCATAGATTCAGAGCTTATACGCCAGATAGCCGACAGTGGAAAATTTTTCCGGTATAGGTACACTCTAGGAAGTAGGACCATGCGAGTTGGAGAAGTATCACCAGGATACTGTGCACATATCATACAATCGGATACGTGTACTAGACAGATGGGAGAATTAGGGTTAGGAGATTTCACATGGAAAGTTTGTAACATGGTTATGTCATACTCCGTCCCATATGTTCTCCCCGATGATGCATATTTCATATGCGGGAGGAAGGCGTATAAGTGGCTTGCCCCAAACTCAGAGGGATTGTGTTACATTGGAAAAGTACTGCCTGAAGTAATGACTATATCCCATAACAAAATGAAAGACATTCACCGCGGTGCCCAAGCTCCTTATACTCACATTCATTACGAACACATCGTTAAAAGGCACCTGATAGAGAGGACAGAGCATCCGGCCTCTGATCTGATCCATGAATCCACCGGGATTCAATTCCTACTCGCGTTAGATATCACTCGTACCGCCAGAGGAGTGATAAATTATAGGTATATATCTGCGCTAGCAAACTTGTTAGACAATATCACCGAAATGTATGACGACACGTTCAGGTATACTGGGAGAGAGTTACAAGCCTACAAAACAGAGCTGGTTCAGCATAGGATGATTCTCAATTACCTCACAGCAGTGACAGGCGGGTATTGTGTTACCCTAGCAACTCAGTATGGTGTAAAGTGCTGCACGTACATTACAAACAGCACTGAGGACCCAGCCGAGGTCATAGACCAAAAGATGGATGACATTTTGCAATTAAAGTGGGAGTTTCGAAGGAGGCATAATCTTACTCTCGCTGCTGTGGGCAATGAACTGACCGGCTGGGTGTCATGGTTGAACCCACGAAATTGGTTCTCTGGTTTAGGAGAATGGGCCCAAGGCATTATCATGGATGTAGGGAAATTTCTCTTGTGTATTCTGGGAGTCGTCATATTGATTGGTCTGATATTTAGATGCGTTCGGACTTTAACGAAGTGTAAACATAGTACCAGAGTGATGAGTCTGAGGAGCGAGGACACTGTAATAACAACAACTAATTTAATTTACGACCCAACGATTGAGACAATGTTGTGATGAAAATGTGATTCCACGGTCCGTTTCTTTCACCCGTTTCTCCTTTGTTTTCCTCCAAGGTACAAGGACATCCACTTGGAAGAAGAATTTGACAACCTCTTTTATACAGACCATTGATGAACTGTGTCACAGACACCCAATACTTTTAGTGACTTTAACTATCTACTGGAAACCCAATACTTTAGAGACTGTAATTTTATGGACACTGGAAAAGCTTTTGCTCACCACTTACAGCAAAAGCACCGCGAGACATCAGACAACATGTACATCAGACAAGACATCAACAAGACCTCAATCGGCGACTGTATACTAAATCTCACATAGTTATATGACTGCATTTATAACGCTTGTTTCTCATCTTCATCTCTACAACCTCCAGGTAGTATCCCACATAGTCGACAGGTGATATTCACATACTAGCACCCACATACTCTCCCCCTTCATGTATCATCAACTAATATGCACCCCATTTGTTGCAACCAAAAGCCGAAAAGAGCTCGGTAGAGTTTGACAGCCCATCCACAGACCCTTAATACGGGATAAGAAGGATTCAAATGTATACTTCGCAATACCTCGAAGCTTGATTTAAAACACGTACGGCACGATGATACATGACCCCTCAGACATGGATTCATACACACATGCTTTACTATCTCACTAGGTCATATCTTTCCCACCTTCTCCTCTCCTCCCTTTACCCAATCATAAAAAGGTATTTACATGATGACATATATTTTTCTGTTTGAATTGTTTAGGAAGTGGCAGTTATTGATGACTGCCAAAGGGTGGACTGTCAAAGTCGAAAAATATCGTTATTCTCATCGCCTTGTACTAACCCCAAAGCACGTGCCCGCTGCTCATGCACCCACTCCCCCGTGCGTACGCATCCCCTTAGGTTGCGTAAGGGACGCTCCCACGTCGCCTGCGCGTGGGGATGTGCATTTACGGTGGAGTTTGTGTGCGTCTGGCGGGCGACTCGATCGCTACATATTTAACCAATATAGTGTGTTTTATAGGTAATAATCCCCTTAATCATATCTGCGAGTATGTTTAGTGTAAATGGTTCAGGGACTTGGGAATTCCTCTTTTCATGATACGAAGGGTCCGACACAGGTTGAACAGTGGTGTCTGGTACCTAACTGAAGAGTATTTTATTAGACACAATCCGGTGCCGGTTAGGTAAAGATTGATCGCTCCTGCGTATAGTTATGTCTATGAGTAGTTTATGGACATTTACTGTATTTGCAGTTCATTATCCATGCGGCGGGAATCCTAAGGACACCTCCCATCTGAGCAGTTTGAAATAGTCTCAGCCCACCTGTTCAAATCCACCTATGACCTTTTGTTTTAATGCAGAGAGACATTCCTGTGTCCAATGAACAATAAGATTGTAGGGCCCTTTGTAGTGTACTGTATGTTGTGTATATAAAGACCACTGTCCCCTGACCGGCCAGTACTCTCTCTCATCAACAATTATCAGTCGGATAATTGGAGGACTGGATCCGGTTGCGCTAGCGAGTGTTCCCCCGTATGGTATGTTTCTCTGTGGCCACTTTGTTACCCGTTTAATGTGAGCCATTCATTCTCATTCTATGTATTTGTATTTTCGATCATTTGCTAATGTTTGTATTTCTGTTTAGTTATTGTGTTTAGGTATTAATGTCAGGTCTGTAGTGTATGAACTGTATCTGTTATCCTCTTTTTACGTACTAAATATCGTCAGTAAAGGTGTTGGATCCTTAGCAAGGAGTGTGTGTTTCACTAGTTAGTATAAAGGGTTTTTGAGCGTCTCAGTCGCTCAAACAGCTTTCATATCATAAAGGTTAATCAGCGTTACATTGTGGTAATATTACAGTAATAAGGTTTACAGCATAAGCATACCCTTACAGTGTATTGTTACAAGTTTGTCTGTGTGTAGGTCAGTGAGCGTCAGCGCCGCTCGCATCCCGCTCTCGCGGTACAGCGTCCGCTACGCTAATAGCGTAGCATTACGGTACTCGGACCGCCTATAGCGTGCTCGATACCAAGCATAAGCCGTGAGCGAACGTGCCGCTCGTGCGTCTCGACCACGGCCTAGCGTCTGCTACGCTAAGTGCGTACCATTACGGCACCTCGTGCACCTATTGCGCATGTTGTCTTTAATAAGTATATAGCTTAGGTTCAAGATAAATAAACAGGCATTATCATGTATGATTGCCATCACCTGTGGTGAAACACCTTTCTTATCAATTAACTAGCTCACCACAGGTGATGGCATCATACATTACCAGGAAAGTCCAGGAACAGAGCATTTTCTCCCTCATGGAGAGGGTCAGGTAGGCAAGTATGACCTGCCCTCAAACACTATTCCAGTGTTCTTGTCACAATATATATGTGTGTGTGTGTGTGTGTGTGTGTGTGTGTGTGTGTGTGTGTGTTATACATGTTTGTAAAGTTAATCAAAAGTTTTTTGTTTAAAAAATACCGTCTTATCAATTTGTATTTAACTTCATGTATTGCTCCTACAATGGCCTCACAGTACTCAGGTATTATCTGTCCCAGGACTTGAGATGTTATAGTTGTGCTGTCCCTTAGATCCGCAAGGGTCCTCCCAGTAGCCAGGTAGCGCAGAGTAGCCACCTGTGTCTGCTCAGCAGAAATAGGTCTCCTGAAATTGTTGTCCTCTTTCTATATGAAAGGGGTGATTAGTGCGAGAAGCTCCTGGAAGGTACAGTAGGGTCATCCATATGCAGGAAATTCCTGAAGTCCTCAGGGTTGTTTTCACGGATCTCATGTACCAATGGCTGCGCTTCTTGCTCCACTATTTATTTTTCTTTATGGCTTGTAGTGTTGTCACCATAGCTGCAACAATACAAGCATCAGCCTTTCTTTTCCTCAAGCTCATGATGATGGGAATTGAAACAAAGTGAACAAACGTGTTCTCTCCACAGCACTATGTCATCTGATTTTTCTCTTTGTTTAGGTTCTGTAATCACGCGCTAATCCGGTCTATTATGGTAATTCTGTTTACATCTGATTTGACTGTAGCCAGAATCGGGAGATTGTTTATGGTGGTACAATCATTTTCTTGCAATGGTTTGGACGGGAGGAGATCAAAGGTCCCAAGTAAAATTATATAGGTGTGTACGTGCATATCGGCTGTAGTTGGGGACATTCCATCATGAGCAGGGTCGATCGAATGCTCAAATGAAAAGCCGGATTGTATAGGTGTGTACCGAGCATTAGACTGCAGCCTACAGAAGCTAGAGCTTGTTCAGCTACAGTATGTCCAACTGGAAAGGAAATCTACTGTAGCTTAAGGAAATTGCTATAACTAGATACTGAGATAGTGAAGGATATACATTCTCTCAAATTACCTCGGGCAACGATTTGCAAAGGATTGTTTAAAGGTACTCGCATATCCTTGTAACTAGTATAAGAAGTAACAGAAAACATTAATCTAAGAATACACCTGTATAGTACTCTGAACTGTGCTATTGTGGTACAACAGGGGTTAATGCAGCCCTGGGACAATACATTGTTGCCAGCCACAGGTCGCCTTGCTCTCACCTGATTGGATGTAAAAAGAGCGGAAATCCCAGGCATGGAATGTTGCCCTGGGAAGCCAGAGAGGTTAAATATGCCCTGAATCTGGTGGGAGGTGTGTAGTGTCAGCGTGGACTGTTCTCTGCACTGTGTCCAGCTGTCAGTAGTGTGAGAGGGGTGGGTGTTGCAGCAGCCCCAGACATCTATTGGAAGTGAGCAGAACAGAGTGACAGCAGTATTGGAAGCTGTAAACCATCACCAGGCAGAAATTTGCAGAACCCTGGAGCCAAAGACTTGTTGGCAGTACTGATACAAGTTGTATCCAGTTGACAGCAGAGGAAGATATGAGCTGCTTCCAAGGTAGGAAGCTGTGTGTGGTGAGTTTGAACTTTTTAGTTTTGCACACTATTCACAGACACTGCCTTTGTTGAACTATTTCAGACCATGTCTACCTACTTAAAGTGTTCCTCACCCTGTGATGAGTAAGTCCTCAGCCAGTACAACAGTTAAGCACTAATACCTGCTGCATAGAGACTGAGAGACTTTTGGTTAGACAGTAAAGGGGAGCCCCAAGCAGCTATTAGCAGCACATAACCTGCCTCTCCCTCCCAGTATGATACAAGCTGTAAGACAAGTGCATATCCTGCCACAGCCTGCATGGTGTGAGGGATTATGTAAGTCACCATACATTGAATGTGCAAATAAATGGATAGCATTATCATAACTTCAGTATTACAAGACTGCTAATACAGCCTGTCCATCTCTAAAACCACACCATATACCTCTATTGTCTGTTTCTGAGTTCAATTGCCTGTAAGTCGGAGGGTTGTGAACAGGAACTCACTGTGGAACTCTGATTTACAGTTATGCATCTGTGCAGTGCAAATGTTTCCTAGGCTTATTAAAGTGTAGTAATCTCTTGCTACAGCTTGCACCAAGTAAAGTGTTCACTATCACATCCCTTATCAAAAGAGCACCCTTCAGAGCTGCAACACTGTTCACTGTTATATTGATTTTTGCAACAAACATGGATTATATGGATTGTATTCTGACAAGTAGTGAATAATCTAAATTGCTCTATCATCTAGTGGCTAAAACCAAGCTTAGACCTTTTCTGGGTTTAATATATATGCATATATGTATATCCCGATTCAAATTGCTATTGTCACCATACTGGGATCTCTTATCTTACCCTGAACTCATGTGTGCCGGAACTATATTCCAGGGACATTTGTATATTGAACTGTCATAGTGATATGGTATATATGGTTCATGTTAATGTACTGATATATTACTGTGGGACGCGGTCAAGATCCCGCCAGACGGAATCCCGGTGGTTGGAATAACAACACCGAGATCCCTACCGGCACAATCCCGACATATTCTCCCTCTGTGGGTGTCCATGACACCCATAGAGGAAGAATAAATTAGTGTGCCAAGAGTAGCGAGGCACCATGCCCGCAGCGTGGTGAGCGCAGCGAGCCTGCAAGGGGCTGCGTTGCGCTCGCCCCCCTGTCGGGATTGTGCCGGTCGGGATCCCGGTGTCGGTATTCATACCGCCGGGATTCCGTCCGGCGGTAATACGTACTGATCCCATTACTGTAATATTTGAAAAGTCATTCATATTATTTGATATGCTGATTGATTGTGACGATTTCTACTGAAAGTTATTAATGTTTATATGACAAGTTTTCAGATTGCATTTATTTTATTCTATGCTTTATTATTATTTTCCTTCATTGGTCTACCTCTTGTGTGAACCCGTCCTACGGGTAGTATCCCTTTCTCTTACCATTTATGTCATTTTAATAAAACGCCTCATTGAGGCCTTAAACGCCATATTCCAGACTGGGCTTGTGCTTCTCAACTATATCTCCGAAATGGGTGTAGTACTGGTGACCGGCGGTCTCCTGACCGCCGGTCACCTTACCGACGCCGGGATCCCGGCAGCATACCGACGCCGGGATCCCGGCGGGGAGGGGCGAGCGCAGCAAGCCCCTTGCGGGCTCGCTGCACTCGCCATGCTGCGGGCTCGGTGGCGACCTGCGGTCGCCACGGGTTCTATTCCCACTCTATGGGTGTCGTGGACACCTACGAGTGGAAATAGTCCCTGTTGGTCGGCATGCCGACCATCGGGATAGTGAGCCGTCGGGCTCACGGAGGAGGTCATGTGACTGTCGGTCAGCTGACCGGCGGTCACATGAATACCACCCCTCCGAAATCACCAGCGAGTCTGTAGTGGAGACCGTAACCTGACGACTTGGCTGATGAACTGAGTGACTCAGATCAGGTCAGTGAATTACCTCCACACTTCTCACTGTATATGGCGGGATATCACACTATGGGTGTTTAGTTAATAAATATACATATATGACAAGAATTACTCTCCCACTGCGCTATTTCAAATAAAACACTAAAATTAATTAATTATATGGCTGCCTGTATCCTCTAAGTTCCCTGTTAGGAGGAACTAAATGTGTGAAAATATGAAACGAAATAGAGGAGATGGCGCCAAGGGAGTTATATCAACGCCCTACCTAAAAACGGACCCTTACAGTACTCTCCGGATAAATTACGTCAGATAACAAATACTAACATAAAAATTTATTAAAACAACATATAAACCCGACACAAATGTTCATAAGTATACAGAGTTGATACATTTACATTTGTCGCACAATTTGAACAATCAGTTTGTAGTGATGAGGAAAAAGCGTAGATATATCACTACGATTTCCTCCTTCTCCTTATTGTAGATTCGGAGGTAACATCAGATAATAGATAGATAAATAAACCAACGCGTTTCGTCTTGTTCCAAGACTTCATCAGGGGTAAAATCTCTTCATTTCAGAACATATTGTCAGCACATAAAAGGTCATTCAAAGATGTATGAACAACGTTTCAATATTTCAATGGGACTTGATTGATACAGCGAGGACCATACCTCATATATCATCAGCTTGAGTCTGACATTCAGATATTCGAATATGGGGAAGATTCATATGTGTATAGAATCTAACTGGTTCGCAAGCATAAGGAACCTCGTCGGTCAGCAGCTTGAACCTGACACTCAGAGACTCAGGAGTGAAGGCATAATCTGAATCAGGAGTGAAGGCATAATCTGATTATACAGAGACTTGGCTGTCAGCACTGCACCACTGGAGGGTCTACCACGTGTTCTAAATTGGTTAGACATTATACCCATTTGAATTGCCTTCACTCCTGAGTCTCTGAGTGTCAGGTTCAAGCTGCTGACCGACGAGGTTCCTTATGCTTGCGAACCAGTTAGATTCTATACACATATGAATCTTCCCCATATTCGAATATCTGAATGTCAGACTCAAGCTGATGATATATGAGGTATGGTCCTCGCTGTATCAATCAAGTCCCATTGAAATATTGAAACGTTGTTCATACATCTTTGAATGACCTTTTATGTGCTGACAATATGTTCTGAAATGAAGAGATTTTACCCCTGATGAAGTCTTGGAACAAGACGAAACGCGTTGGGTTATTTATCTATCTATTATCTGATGTTACCTCCGAATCTACAATAAGGAGAAGGAGGAAATCGTAGTGATATATCTACGCTTTTTCCTCATCACTACAAACTGATTGTTCAAATTGTGCGACAAATGTAAATGTATCAACTCTGTATACTTATGAACATTTGTGTCGGGTTTATATGTTGTTTTAATAAATTTTTATGTTAGTATTTGTTATCTGACGTAATTTATCCGGAGAGTACTGTAAGGGTCCGTTTTTAGGTAGGGCGTTGATATAACTCCCTTGGCGCCATCTCCTCTATTTCGTTTCAAATATACATATATATTTACAGTACTATGCTACATTCCGCAAGTATTTACTTGTAAAGCTATTCTGGTATTGCATGAATAAGCTTTTATTAGTAATTAGTATATTTGGTTGAAGAACCTTGCTTACATTCAGCTCACAAGAGTGACCCCAATTAACTTTGTGGTTAACCGCAGACTGCAAAGTTCCCATCATTGGTTATAATGGAGTGCCGCTACGCTACATTGTAACCAGTGTGCTCCTCCTGATTGACAGTGCAGGAGCACACAGCCAATCAGGAGAGTGCCATAATGTGGCGCTCCCTGATTGGCTGGCGGGACCTTCACTGACAGAAGTCACGGGGGGTCCCGCCAGTCGGGGAAAGGGGTTCCATGTGTAAACATGGAACCTCTTTAGTAGCGTGGGCCGAGTTCTTCATTTTTTTATTTTCAATAAGTATGTGGATTACAAAGTGAAAGAAGAGGACAGATCTACACCGGACTGTCACGGTGTGTGTATTGTGTATTTTTTGGGGTATTTTTTTGTAGTAGAACTACAGGTACCAGCAGGCCTGTTATTTTCCCGCATGCTGGTATTTGTGGTTCTCCAAGTACCAGCTTGCGGGGAGACTTGCTGGGACTTGTAGTTCTTCTACAAAAACCAATATTCTTTAATTTTACACAATGGCTGTCAGCCTCCCATCCACCACCCACAGATGGGGGACAGCCTCGGGCTTCACCCCTGGCCCTTGGGTGGCTGTAGGGGGGACCCCTTGATTTAAGGGGTCCCCACTCCTCCAGGGTACCCCGGCCAGGGGTGACTAGTTGGGGGGGTATTGCCACGGCCGCAGGGACCAGTATAAAAGTGTCCCCCGGCTGTGGCATTATCTCTCTGGCAAGTGGAGCCCGGTGTTGGTTCAAAAAATACGGGGGACCCCTACATATTTTGTCCCCAAAATTTTTTGAACCAGAACCGGACGCAGAGCCCGGGTGCTGGTTGATTAAATATGGGGGGACCTCAGTCATTTTTTCCCCTGTATTTTTTCAACCAGGACCGGCTCAAAGAGCCCGAGGCTGGTTATGCTTAGGAGGGGGGACCCCACGCAAAAAATGTTTTATTTTTAACCCATTCACACCACTTCCCACTGATAAGCATGCACGGATCTCACTGATCTGTGCATGCCTAGCAGAATACGGATTTAAAAAAAAGCAGGTCTATTTGAAAACTGCTTTTTTTTATGATTTGTAACATTTACCGGCAGTGTTTGGCTATTGCCGGCAGTGATTGTGAATACGAATTCTTAGTAAATTACCGAGTTGTATACCTAAACAGGCGTGTTTGACCGATGGTGTATTAATTTGTATTTTTTTCTATGCCCTCAAAACAAATACAAATGCCCTCATCACTGCCAAGATTTCTGTTTAGTAAATTCCTGAGATGACACTTTAATAAAAACCCCACAAAATCGGTCAAAATCGGGAGCTTAGCAAATATACCCCTTAGTGTCAACTCATCCTCCTTACCTCTCTGTGGAATATTCCAGGAAACTACAGTATTCGTAGAACAGAGATTACAGCCACCAGGTATAAAATATACATACCTTACTTCATATACATACCTGATACTCACCCCTGGGTATCACGTATGTCTAAACTGTATTATTTGTAAATAATAAAGTTGCACAAAAAGCAATTAAAACCATACATAAATAGAAAATAATAAAGTTCAAATAAATGCATACATGCATTGTTTTCTCCTTTAAAACAATTGCAAATACAGTAGCACTGTAATAATGCAAACAGATTGCAGTGGCATCACTACTGATAGTAGTGTTTTCCATTGGGATAGGGGGGCTACGGAGGATTCAGGTGCTTTGAGCTAATTAGAAGTATGTGCTATTCATAGTTCTGCCAAACACAGTCTTGTTTCCCACCTCCTGGCATCTTTTGAGTCACTTTCCCTCTGCTAGTCCTCCACATCTGGTCTCATTTCCTCCTTGTATTCAGAACTGTCATCTCCCTCAGTGCACACACGGGACTCTTTTGAGCTGCCTTGGAAAAGGGATTTGGGTGAGTCCTTATATCCCAAAGATTGAGATGATATTAGAGGGGGAGCAGTGTCAAGCTCAATATGTGTTAGAATAAAAGAAAATGTCTACAAAATTCTTTATAGATGGTACTTGGTTCTCTCCAGAATAGCTAGACTATTTCTTGAGGCCTCTAATCAGTGCTGGCGAGGTTGCAGATTGGAAGGCTTATTTCTTCACATCTGGTGGAGCTGCCCCAAGCTCTCCATTTTTTGGTCAGATATTAGGAACCTTCTCTCTTCACTCCTACAAATCTCGCTACCCCTAGATCCTAAATTTTTCCTCCTACCATTGCCTTTCCCAGAAGCTACCTACCACAGAATAAACTTATTAGGCATGCCCTTTCAGCAGCCACTTGTCAACTGGCAGTGGATTGGAAACAACCCCTCCCACCCACTCTCACCTCAGGTATCACCAGGGTTTGGTCAGTTCACCGCATGGAATTTATGACCAGTGTCATTAAACACTCTTCTATACAGTATCTTTTGACAAAACATGGGGCCCCTGGTTGTCCTTTTTTAAGGCTAGTTCTCCTTTCACATAAATCTTTTCCTCTCTCAAATTGATCTTGGTCTCTTTCCTTCTTTCCTTTCTCTTTTAATGGTCCTAGCCACGCCATTTCCTTCCCTAGCATTTCTTTCCTTCCCCTCCTGTAGTCTGTTGTATTATGATGTTTATGTCTCTATGTTTCTAGACAACTCCTTTGCTAATGAAAATGAAAAATTGGATCTAGCAGTGCATATATGACATGTTGTTGGCCGATTTAGCTTTTGTTTCCCCAATTCACTTAACTCTGCTGGTTTCAGACTCAATGCCTCAATATGTATTGTTTAATCTGTGTTTGTTTCTACTGGACCGTGTTCTGCTTTGTCCCTCAATAAACATAGGGGTATATTTACTAAGCTCACGATTTTGACCGATTTGGTGTTTTTTCATCAAAGTGTCATCTCGGGAATTTACTAAACTCAAATCTCGGCAGTGATGAGGGCATTCGTATTTTTTTTGAAGCCAAAGAAAAAAATACGATAATATACACCAACGGTCAAATACGGCTGTTATTTGATACAATTCGGTAATTCACTAAAAATTCTATTTCACAAACACTGCCAGCAATAGCCAAACACTGCCGTGAAAAAATACACATCGTAAAAAAAAGCAGTTTTAAAATAGACCTGTTTTTTTTTACCGTGTTCTGATAGGCATGCACGGATCCGTGAGATCCGTGCATGTTTATCAGTTGGAAGGGGTGTGAAAGGGTTAAATTTAAGTAAAAAAAATGTGTGGGGTCCCCCCTCCTAAGCAAAACCAGCCTCGGGCTCTTTGAGCCGGTCCTGGTTGAAAAAATATGGGGGGGGGAAATGACAGGGGTTTCCCCATATTTGATCAACCAGCACCGGGCTCTGCGCCTGGTCCTGGTGCAAAAAATACAGGTGACAAAAAGCGTAGGGGTCCCCCGTATTTTTTGTACCAGCACCGGGCTCCACTAGTCAGAGAGATAATGCCACAGCCGGGGGACACTTTTATATAGGTCCCTGCGGCCCTGGCATTAAATCACTAACTAATCACCCCTGGCCGGGGTACCCTGGAGGAGTGGGGACCCCTTAAATCAAGGGGTCCCCCCCACTCCAGCCACCCAAGGGCCAGGGGTGAAGCCCAAGGCTGTCCCCCCATCCAAGGGCGGCGGATGGGGGGCTGATAGCCTTGTGAAAAAATAAGAATATTGTTTTTTGTAGCAGTACTAAAAGTCCCAGCAAGCCTCCCCCGCAAGCTGGTACTTGGAGAACTACAAGTACCAGCATGCAGTGGACAAACGGGCCCGCTGGTACCTGTAGTACTACTACAAAAAAATACCCCCAAAAAAACAGGACACACACACCGTGACAGTAAAACTTTATTACATACATGCACACCTACATACACACATACTTACCTATGTTCACACGAGGCTTGGTCCACTTCTCCATGTAGACTCCACGGGGTACCTGTGAAAAAAATTATACTCACATAATCCAGTGTAGCAAGTGTCCTCTTTATAATCCACGTACTTGGCAAAAAAACAAACCGGAAACCCGAACCACGCACTGAAAGGGGACCCATGTTTACACATGGGACCCCTTTCCCCGACTGCCAGGACCCCCCCTGACTCCTGTCAAAGAGGGTCTCTTCTGCCAATCAGGGAGCGCCACGTCATGGCACTCTCCTGATTGGCTCTGTGCTCCTGTACTGTCAGTGAGGCTGCGCACTGAAGATACAATGTAGCGCATAGGCGCTCCATTGTATCCAAGGGTGGGAACTTTGCGGTCAGCGGTTGAGGTTACTCGCGGTCAACCGCTGACCGCAAAGTTCCCACCATTGAATACAATGGAGCGCCTATGCGCTACATTGTATCTTCAGTGCGCAGCCTCACTGAGCCTCACGAGAGCTTTCTCCAGCCCCACGCTGAGTCGCTGACAGAGACACCGGCAGTGATTGATTGCAGCTGCCCAGCACCCTTCACCTCCATCGGATTAAAGAGTGAGAGGACTGGAGGTAAAACACACACCCTCCCTCACTCTGGTGTTAACCCCTGCAGCTCATTTAAAGTAGTTATTTAAGTTTATACAGTATATATTGCCTTAGTATATACCACTGTGACAACTAAAGTTCATATGGATAAATGTATGTATGTATGTATATATGAATGTATATGTGTGTGTATGTATATATATATATATATATATATATATATACATACACATACATACTGTGTGTGTTGTACTTGGGGTCTGCTTGTCTGAGGGATATTATGGAGCATATTTTTTTTTTTATTCTATTTTAGTGTATTTTTTTATCTATTTTCTACTTTTATTATCTTATATATATTTTTTAATATATATATATATATATATATATATATAAAATAAAAAATATTTTTATTATTTTCTGTGTGTGTGTGTGTGTGTGTGTGTGTGTGTGTGTGTGTGTGTGTGTGTGTGTGTGTGTGTGTGTGTGTGTGTGTGGGCGCTAACTTACTGCCTTGCCCCGGGTGCCGTAAATCCTAGCTTCGGCCCTGCCCTAACACTGAGGACACAGGGACCCAGGGGACTTCAGCCACAACCCCTAGAGCTGGAAGGCTGACAGGCAGCTCATTGGATTGTTTCCAGGTGGGAAAGGAAGAATGCGAAGTGCGCACTAGTAGTCTGAAGAGATAGCACGCTGCAGTGTGAGGAGCCGCTCTGCGTAGAGCTGAGCTACCGCTGAGGGGACAGAAGCCGCTCGCCACGCTGAGCGGAGACTGTGCGCCGCTGAGGAGAGACCCACTAAAGGGAGCCAAGCAGAGGACGAGAGCTGAGAGCCGCAGCTGTGACCAGAGCCGGGACCCGACCGCCCCTGTCAGTCTGTCTGACGGTGAGGGGAACCATTACCAGGGACGGAGCCAGAGATTGAGTATCACCGTCAGCAAGCGCAAACACCGAGAGAGGCTGAGGCGCTGCGGAGACAGCGGAGGCACTGGGGAGGAACAGAGATGCTGGTGACATTCAGAGGGGAGAGCGCCAGTGAACTGCAGCAACAACCAACATACCCCTTTCACACTGCCAATGCCGATCCCACCCGGGAATTGGAAATGGGTCCTTCCCGGGTGGGATCCGGTATTGGTCGCTGCCACTGGCTTCCCTGACCCGGCAATATGCCGGGCGGGTTGCCATAGTGACGGAGGTGGAGGCTGAGGCGGCGCTGGGAGATGAGATCATCTCCGCTCCGCATCTTCCTGTTGTAGTGGACGGGTCCCGGGTCGCATTGACTCGGGAGCCTGTTTACGCTGCCATTGACCCGGTATTCAACCCGAGAATAACACTGCTATATTCCTGGGTTGAATTGCCGGGTCCGGCGACCCGGGATTTTGGCTATGCCCCTTACACACCGCACGCTGACCCATGTTGACCCAGCAATATGCAGAGTCGATACAGGGTTATTTGTGAGGTGTGAAAGGGGTATCAGCCACACTGACACCCCTACAAACAGCCTTTTGCCAGTAACAGCCTCCACAGTTAATCAGCGGCAGACGAGAGGGAAAGAGACATTGCTAACCTTGCTCCGTAGACCCAGCTAACGGGAAAGAGAGGAGAGAGAGAGACACTTCTAGATTTGCCCTATAGACACAGTTAACAGGGGCAGTGGAGAGAGAGACATTCCCAAACTTACTCTGCGACTGCATCCCCAGTTTTTCAGATTCCCAGGGACTTAAAAAAGCTTGTATTGCCAGCTTTGTATCTGTCCTTCTGTTCCCATTGAACTGTTTTCTTAATCACACCTTACCTGAAACCTGCTACCTGCATGTTGGCTGCTAGTAAGCTGTCTCATGAACTCAACTGCATAGCCTGCTTTATTGCCTTCATGTCTGCTCATTAGTGCTCCAGTTTATGACAGTGTACCTGCTATGAACTGCTATTCTCCCTCCTGACCTGCTGTCACCTGCCTGCAACTTTAATGTGATTTTGAACTGTACTGCTATCCTAATCCAGCTAGTTCATTGCATGACTAATAGTTTATCGTTGAACTGCATTGTATAATTGTAGACTCACCGCTGAGATAAAACCTGCTTTCTCCTATTCGCAAATTATATATTACAGCTTTGGGACTTGCTTATAATCTCAACTCTGCTTCTGCGACAGTTTATGTTTATCAACCTCCTGCATTGGTGTAATAATTGACTCTAGCTCTCACTCTCAGGATAGCAACAAGCCATAACAACAGGAATAGGAAGTCAACATTGTACTGTTTGCCCCGTATAGACATAGGGGAATACCACCTCTGAGTTCGTCATTAGTAACATAGTAGAGCGTGCACCTAGTGAACATTTAGGGAAAATCTCCATCTGCCTTAAAGTGAACTGTCTTGATCTTCAGCATTTCTAAACTGTGCTAAATTCTGCTATTGACTGTGATTTATCTGCTTCAACTGCTACCTTTGAGACTTCAATTTGTAGGGTGTTCACACTTTAAAGAAAGGGACTCCTTTGCTACTTCAGGTTAGCTACGAACTAAGTATATGTTTTAGTCAGAAAATAGATTGCAGTGACAGCTGAGGTTATACCGCCACCGTGTGGACATGCTGGGGTATTACAAGTGATCAGTATATTTATGCTATAAAGAGGTATTCTGCTAGTGCACTGTGCCCTTATTGTCTGCAATACTATTGTACATTCTTGTTTGCTTTGTTTACTTACATTCTGAATTGTATTTGGCTTTTAACCAATTAATCTTACAGTGGTGACCATTTTGTTCCTGAATAATACATTTTATGTCACCGTCCTATTGTGTGGTGACTTATGTGTTAGATCCTTCGGGGTTGGGGTTCTTGATCTTTCTGTCTAGGGTTCCAGCAGTGAGATACGCTCCAAGCGGTGATCCCGGGTGAAGAATTCAGGTATGTCCACAGACACCTGCATCAACATTCCGGTTCCACTTACTTACCTGTTACACAAGCACACATCAGTAAGCACAGAATAATATTACAGGGATGTATCCAAAGACCTGAAGAGTGGTTGTAACCAAGTAAGCTTATTTGCGCACATAGCAGTGGATACAAAGTTGGAAGTAAACTATCTGCATGTGCATGAGAAAAATGTGTGTATTTGTTCATATGCAAAGTTGTACACATGTTGTATTGCCTTCCCCCTATCTATATGATTGTCTCCATCAGCAGCAGCTGGCACTTCCTCCCACCCTACACTAGGTGACTTTCTATGCTTATATATCCAGACCTGCCTAGCCCACAGTTGTGCCAACAACCCCTGACTGATATTTATGGGAGAACATCCAATTGGGCCTTTTTTCAGGCATAAATGTAGATGCAAATAAAGGGGCTGAGAGTTGGGAACAAAGCAAAAAAAGGAGCAAATATTTGCATCTTGGCAAAACAATAGTGTTGCAGATTTATAATGCACAGGGAGATTAGGACAAAATATATTGTCCACAGTTGCCAGCTGCAGTTGATACTTTTGTGGGTGGGGATGAAGAGGGAGTGTTCTGTAAATGTACATTTGTAGGATCACGATCTTACTAGAGATGAGCGGGTTCGGTTTCTCTGAATCCGAACCCGCCGAACTTCAGCTTTTTTTACACGGGGCCGAGCAGGCTCGGATCCTCCCGCCTTGCTCGGTTAACCCGAGCGCGCCCGAACGTCATCATCCCGCTGTCGGATTCTCGCGAGGCTCGGATTCTATCGTGAGACTCGGATTCTATATAAGGAGCCGCGCATCGCCGCCATTTTTCACACGTGCATTGAGATTGATAGGGAGAGGACGTGGCTGGCGTCCTCTCCGTTTAGAGTGACTAATAGTACTAGAGAGAGAGAGAGACACAAATTTTGGGGAGCATAATATAGGAGGAGTACTACTTGCTGCTGATAGTGTGACCAGTGGCAGTGACCAGTGCCACCAGTTTAATGAATCCGTTCTCTGCCTGAAAAAAAACGATACACAGTGTGACACAGTCACACATACCATATCTGTGCTCAGCCCAGTGTGCTGCATCATATACTGTATATCATTATCTGACTGCTGAGTGCTCACTGCTCACACAGCTTAATTGTGGGGGAGACTGGGGAGCAGTTATAGCAGGAGTACATATTTTAAGTACAGTGCACACTTTTGCTGCCAGAGTGCCACTGCCAGTGTGACTGACCAGTGACCACTGACCACCAGTATTGTGATTGTCTGCTGACCACCAGTATATTGTGATTGTCTGCCTGAAAAAGTTAAACACTCGTCGTGTGGTGTTTTTATAAACGCATTCTGCAGACAGTGTCCAGCAGGTCCGTCATTACATAATATATACCTGTCCGGCTGCAGTACTAGTGTGATATATATATATTTTAATTTTATCTCATTATCATCCAGTCTATATTAGCAGCAGACACAGTACGGTAGTCCACGGCTGTAGCTACCTCTGTGTCGGCAGTCGCTCGTTCATCCATAATTGTATACCACCTACCCGTGGTTTATTTTTTTTTTCTATCTTCTTGATACTAGTAGCTTACTTTAGGAGTCTGCAGTGCTGACAGACAGTGTCCAGCAGGTCCGTCATTACATGATATATACCTGTCCGGCTGCAGTACTAGTGTGATATATATATATATATATATATATATTTTAATTTTATCTCATTATCATCCAGTCTATATTAGCAGCAGACACAGTATGGTAGTCCACGGCTGTAGCTACCTCTGTGTCGGCAGTCGCTCGTCCATCCATAATTGTATACCACCTACCCGTGGTTTATTTTTTTTTTCTATCTTCTTGATACTAGTAGCTTACTTTAGGAGTCTGCAGTGCTGACAGACAGTGTCCAGCAGGTCCGTCATTACATAATATATACCTGTCCGGCTGCAGTACTAGTGTGATATATATATATTTTAATTTTATCTCATTATCATCCAGTCTATATTAGCAGCAGACACAGTACGGTAGTCCACGGCTGTAGCTACCTCTGTGTCGGCAGTCCATCCATAATTGTATACCACCTACCCGTGGTTTATTTTTTTTTCTATCTTCTTGATACTAGTAGCTTACTTTAGGAATCTGCAGTGCTGACAGACAGTGTCCAGCAGGTCCGTCATTACATAATATATACCTGTCCGGCTGCAGTACTAGTGTGATATATATATATTTTAATTTTATCTCATTATCATCCAGTCTATATTAGCAGCAGACACAGTACGGTAGTCCACGGCTGTAGCTACCTCTGTGTCGGCAGTCGCTCGTCCATCCATAATTGTATACCACCTACCCGTGGTTTATTTATTTTTTTCTATCTTCTTGATACTAGTAGCTTACTTTAGGAGTCTGCAGTGCTGAGTCTGACAGACAGTGTCCAGCAGGTCCGTCATTACATAATATATACCTGTCCGGCTGCAGTACTAGTGTGATATATATATATATATATATATATATATTAATTTTATCTCATTATCATCCAGTCTATATTAGCAGCAGACACAGTACGGTAGTCCACGGCTGTAGCTACCTCTCTGTCGGCAGTCGCTCATCCATCCATAATTGTATACCACCTACCCGTGGTTTATTTTTATTTTCTATCTTCTTGATACTAGTAGCTTACTTTAGGAGTCTGCAGTGCTGAGTCTGACAGACAGTGTCCAGCAGGTCCGTCATTACATAATATATACCTGTCCGGCTGCAGTACTAGTGTGATATATATATATATATATTTTAATTTTATCTCATTATCATCCAGTCTATATTAGCAGCAGACACAGTACGGTAGTCCACGGCTGTAGCTACCTCTGTGTCGGCAGTCGCTCGTCCATCCATAATTGTATACCACCTACCGTGGTTAATTTTTTTTTTCTATCTTCTTGATACTAGTAGCTTACTTTAGGAGTCTGCAGTGCTTACAGACAGTGTCCAGCAGGTCCGTCATTACATAATATATACCTGTCCGGCTGCAGTACTAGTGTGATATATATATATATATTTTCATTTTATCTCATTATCATCCAGTCTATATTAGCAGCAGACACAGTACGGTAGTCCACGGCTGTAGCTACCTCTGTGTCGGCAGTCGCTCGTCCATCCATAAGTATACTAGTATCCATCCATCTCCATTGTTTACCTGAGGTGTCTTTTAGTTGTGCCTATTAAAATAGGGAGAACAAAAATGTTGAGGTTCCAAAATTAGGGAAAGATCAAGATCGACTTCCACCTCGTGCTGAAGCTGCTGCCACTAGTCATGGCCGAGACGATGAAATGCCAGCAACGTCGTCTGCCAAGGCCGATGCCCAATGTCATAGTACAGAGCATGTAAAATCCAAAACACCAAATATCAGTAAAAAAAGGACTCAAAAATCTAAAATAAAATTGTCGGAGGAGAAGCGTAAACTTGCCAATATGCCATTTACCACACGGAGTGGCAAGGAACGGCTGAGGCCCTGGCCTATGTTCATGGCTAGTGGTTCAGCTTCACATGAGGATGGAAGCACTCAGCCTCTCGCTAGAAAAATGAAAAGACTCAAGCTGGCAAAAGCACCGCAAAGAACTGCGTTCTTCGAAATCACAAATCCACAAGGAGAGTCCAATTGTGTCGGTTGCGATGCCTGACCTTCCCAACACTGGACGTGAAGAGCATGCGCCTTCCACCATTTGCACGCCCCCTGCAAGTGCTGGAAGGAGCACCCGCAGTCCAGTTCCTGATAGTCAGATTGAAGATGTCAGTGTTGAAGTACACCAGGATGAGGGTGTTGCTGGCGCTGGGGAGGAAATTGACAAGGAGGATTCTGATGGTAAGGTGGTTTGTTTAAGTCAGGCACCCGGGGAGACACCTGTTGTCCGTGGGAGGAATATGGCCGTTGACATGCCTGGTGAAAATACCCAAAAAATCAGCTCTTCGGTGTGGAAGTATTTCAACAGAAATGCGGACAACATTTGTCAAGCCGTGTGTTGCCTTTGTCAAGCTGTAATAAGTAGGGGTAAGGATGTTAACCATCTCGGAACATCCTCCCTTATACGTCACCTGCAGCGCATTCATAATAAGTCAGTGACAAGTTCAAAAACTTTGGGCGACAGCGGAAGCAGTCCACTGACCAGTAAATCCCTTCCTCTTGTAACCAAGCTCACGCAAACCACCCCACCAACTCCCTCAGTGTCAATTTCCTCCTTCCCCAGGAATGCCAATAGTCCTGCAGGCCATGTCACTGGCAATTCTGATGAGTCCTCTCCTGCCTGGGATTCCTCCGATGCATCCTTGCGTGTAATGCCTACTGCTGCTGGCGCTGCTGTTGTTGCTGCTGGGAGTCGATGGTCATCCCAGAGGGGAAGTCGTAAGCCCACTTTTACTACTTCCACCAAGCAATTGACTGTCCAACAGTCCTTTGCGAGGAAGATGAAATATCACAGCAGTCATCCTGTTGCAAAGCGGATAACTGAGGCCTTGACAACTATGTTGGTGTTAGACGTGCGTCCGGTATCCGCCGTTAGTTCACAGGGAACTAGACAATTTCTTGAGGTAGTGTGCCCCCGTTACCAATTACCATCTAGGTTCCACTTCTCTAGGCAGGCGATACCGAGAATGTACACGGACGTCAGAAAAAGACTCACCAGTGTCCTAAAAAATGCAGTTGTACCCAATGTCCACTTAACCACGGACATGTGGACAAGTGGAGCAGGGCAGGGTCAGGACTATATGACTGTGACAGCCCACTGGGTAGATGTATGGACTCCCGCCGCAAGAACAGCAGCGGCGGCACCAGTAGCAGCATCTCGCAAACGCCAACTCTTTCCTAGGCAGGCTAAGCTTTGTATCACCGGTTTCCAGAATACGCACACAGCTGAAAACCTCTTACGGCAACTGAGGAAGATCATCGCGGAATGGCTTACCCCAATTGGACTCTCCTGTGGATTTGTGGCATCGGACAACGCCAGCAATATTGTGTGTGCATTAAATATGGGCAAATTCCAGCACGTCCCATGTTTTGCACATACCTTGAATTTGGTGGTGCAGAATTTTTAAAAAAACGACAGGGGCGTGCAAGAGATGCTGTCGGTGGCCAGAAGAATTGCGGGACACTTTCGGCGTACAGGCACCACGTACAGAAGACTGGAGCAACACCAAAAACGCCTGAACCTGCCCTGCCATCATCTGAAGCAAGAAGTGGTAACGAGGTGGAATTCAACCCTATATATGCTTCAGAGGTTGGAGGAGCAGCAAAAGGCCATTCAAGCCTATACAATTCAGCACGATATAGGAGGTGGAATGCACCTGTCTCAAGCGCAGTGGAGAATGATTTCAACGTTGTGCAAGGTTCTGCTGCCCTTTGAACTTGCCACACGTGAAGTCAGTTCAGACACTGCCAGCCTGAGTCAGGTCATTCCCCTCATCAGGCTTTTGCAGAAGAAGCTGGAGACATTGAAGGAGGAGCTAACACGGAGCGATTCCGCTAGGCATGTGGGACTTGTGGATGTAGCCCTTAATTCGCTTAACAAGGATTCACGGGTGGTTAATCTGTTGAAATCAGATCACTACATTTTGGCCACCGTGCTCGATCCTAGATTTAAAACCTACCTTGGATCTCTCTTTCCGGCAGACACAAGTCTGCTGGGGTTCAAAGACCTGCTGGTGAGAAAATTGTCAAGTCAAGCGGAACGCGACCTGTCAACATCTCCTCCTTCACATTCTCCCGCAACTGGGGGTGCGAGGAAAAGGCTCAGAATTCCGAGCCCACCCGCTGGCGGTGATGCAGGGCAGTCTGGAGCGACTGCTGATGCTGACATCTGGTCCGGACTGAAGGACCTGACAACGATTACGGACATGTCGTCTACTGTCACTGCATATGATTCTCTCCCCATTGAAAGAATGGTGGAGGATTATATGAGTGACCGCATCCAAGTAGGCACGTCAGACAGTCCGTACTTATACTGGCAGGAAAAAGAGGCAATTTGGAGGCCCTTGCACAAACTGGCTTTATTCTACCTAAGTTGCCCTCCCACAAGTGTGTACTCCGAAAGAGTGTTTAGTGCCGCCGCTCACCTTGTCAGCAATCGGCGTACGAGGTTACTTCCAGAAAATGTGGAGAAGATGATGTTCATTAAAATGAATTATAATCAATTCCTCCGTGGAGACATTGACCAGCAGCAATTGCCTCCACAAAGTACACAGGGAGCTGAGATGGTGGATTCCAGTGGGGACGAATTGATAATCTGTGAGGAGGGGGATGTACACGGTGATATATCGGAGGATGATGATAAGGTGGACATCTTGCCTCTGTAGAGCCAGTTTGTGCAAGGAGAGATTAATTGCTTCTTTTTTGGTGGGGGTCCAAACCAACCCGTCATTTCAGTCACAGTCGTGTGGCAGACCCTGTCACTGAAATGATGGGTTGGTTAAAGTGTGCATGTCCTGTTTATACAACATAAGGGTGGGTGGGAGGGCCCAAGGACAATTCCATCTTGCACCTCTTTTTTCTTTAATTTTTCTTTGCGTCATGTGCTGTTTGGGGAGTGTTTTTTGGAAGGGCCATCCTGCGTGACACTGCAGTGCCACTCCTAGATGGGCCAGGTGTTTGTGTCGGCCACTAGGGTCGCTTAGCTTACTCACACAGCTACCTCATTGCGCCTCTTTTTTTCTTTGCGTCATGTGCTGTTTGGGGAGTGTTTTTTGGAAGGGCCATCCTGCGTGACACTGCAGTGCCACTCCTAGATGGGCCAGGTGTTTGTGTCGGCCACTAGGGTCGCTTAGCTTACTCACACAGCTACCTCATTGCGCCTCTTTTTTTCTTTGCGTCATGTGCTGTTTGGGGAGTGTTTTTTGGAAGGGCCATCCTGCGTGACACTGCACCGCCACTCCTAGATGGGCCAGGTGTTTGTGTCGGCCACTAGGGTCGCTTAGCTTACTCACACAGCTACCTCATTGCGCCTCTTTTTTTCTTTGCGTCATGTGCTGTTTGGGGAGTGTTTTTTTGGAAGGGCCATCCTGCGTGACACTGCAGTGCCACTCCTAGATGGGCCAGGTGTTTGTGTCGGCCACTAGGGTCGCTTAGCTTACTCACACAGCTACCTCATTGCGCCTCTTTTTTTCTTTGCGTCATGTGCTGTTTGGGGAGTGTTTTTTGGAAGGGCCATCCTGCGTGACACTGCAGTGCCACTCCTAGATGGGCCAGGTGTTTGTGTCGGCCACTAGGGTCGCTTAGCTTACTCACACAGCTACCTCATTGCGCCTCTTTTTTTCTTTGCGTCATGTGCTGTTTGGGGAGTGTTTTTTGGAAGGGCCATCCTGCGTGACACTGCACCGCCACTCCTAGATGGGCCAGGTGTTTGTGTCGGCCACTAGGGTCGCTTAGCTTACTCACACAGCTACCTCATTGCGCCTCTTTTTTTCTTTGCGTCATGTGCTGTTTGGGGAGTGTTTTTTGGAAGGGCCATCCTGCGTGACACTGCAGTGCCACTCCTAGATGGGCCAGGTGTTTGTGTCGGCCACTAGGGTCGCTTAGCTTACTCACACAGCTACCTCATTGCGCCTCTTTTTTTCTTTGCGTCATGTGCTGTTTGGGGAGTGTTTTTTGGAAGGGCCATCCTGCGTGACACTGCAGTGCCACTCCTAGATGGGCCAGGTGTTTGTGTCGGCCACTAGGGTCGCTTAGCTTACTCACACAGCTACCTCATTGCGCCTCTTTTTTTCTTTGCGTCATGTGCTGTTTGGGGAGTGCTTTTTGGAAGGGCCATCCTGCGTGACACTGCAGTGCCACTCCTAGATGGGCCAGGTGTTTGTGTCGGCCACTAGGGTCGCTTAGCTTACTCACACAGCTGCCTCATTGCGCCTCTTTTTTTCTTTGCGTCATGTGCTGTTTGGGGAGTGTTTTTTGGAAGGGCCATCCTGCGTGACACTGCAGTGCCACTCCTAGATGGGCCAGGTGTTTGTGTCGGCCACTAGGGTCGCTTAGCTTACTCACACAGCTACCTCATTGCGCCTCTTTTTTTCTTTGCGTCATGTGCTGTTTGGGGAGTGTTTTTTGGAAGGGCCATCCTGCGTGACACTGCAGTGCCACTCCTAGATGGGCCAGGTGTTTGTGTCGGCCACTAGGGTCGCTTAGCTTAGTCATCCAGCGACCTTGGTGCAAATTTTAGGACTAAAAATAATATTGTGAGGTGTGAGGTATTTAGAATAGACTGAAAATGAGTGGAAATTATGGTTTTTGAGGTTAATAATAATTTGGGTTCAAAATGACCCCCAAATTCTATGATTTAAGCTGTTTTTTAGTGTTTTTTGAAAAAAACACCCGAATCCAAAACACACCCGAATCCGACAAAAAAAATTCGATGAGGTTTTGCCAAAACGCGGTCGAACCCAAAACACGGCCGCGGAACCGAACCCAAAACCAAAACACAAAACCCGAAAAATTTCAAGTGCAAATCTCTAGATCTTACACATGCGCATACATTTAGAAGTTGGGAAGGGCTGCTGTGATACCAGGGGAATGTAATGCCGACCCCCATGTGGTTATTTGCATCTCCCCTCTGGGAAGTGACAGAAGAGAAATAACACATTTCGTTAGAGAAGCTTATCACTCTTTTCTGCATAATACTCAGACTTCACTGAGAGATTAATTACACTGCCCTTTATCCACCAGAAGCCTCAAAAGTTTCTTTCCCCAAGCTGTCCGCCTGCTGAACTCCTGAACATTGACTGACTAGACGTACATGTAACTCACCTGTGTCCCTACGGTATACCTATCTGTGTAACTTTACTTGCCCCCCCCCCCCCCCACACACACACACACACCTGCTTACCTGTTACCTACTTGGCTGTTGTATAGCAAACCGAAGACAAATTCCTAGTATACGTAAGTATACCTGGCCAATAAAGCTGATTCTGATTCTGATAAGCACTTAACACTTTTGCACCCTTTGTTCTTTTTGGCTGCTCATAGAAGTTCACTTGTGCCTTTATTTATCACTTTCCTTGTCTCCTAATAGAATGTATGCTCGTGTGACAAGGCCTTTAGTCTTTTTGACTTCCTATTACTGCTGAATTATGCTCAGTCTATTTATACATTCTTCTCACTGTACATCTTTGCAGAAAAGGTTAGAGCTTCACAAATAAAAACTACTACGACTACTGCCAACAATAATGTTGTTAATAATAATAATAATAATAACAACAACAACAACAACAATAATCATAACAACAACACTAATATACATGATGCACCACAGTGTGGGCCTAGAAGAAAACACGACAGTATCAAAATTAAATAGTTTATTGAAAAAATGTCCAGTTTATGTGGACTCAGTGTCCACATAGATAGGTAGATAGGTATCCTATTCTATGGTAGGGATAGGTTTTTCAAGCACAATGGGCTGTAAACTTTTCTAATGCACACCTGTAACTTAATTTACTTTTTGGGGCGAATGGGACGGTTCTTGCGCTCTTCAGACTTCAAATACTCGCTGAGTTTTGGTCGGGAGGCAATGCGGTCGATGTAGGCAGAGAGGAGGGATGACGAGGACAAACAAGTGGGGAAGAATTCAAGGTGAAATTGCAGGACATCCAGGAGATTGTAGTCAGCATATGAGATCTGTAGGAAGAAATAGATATGCTTCTTAGAAAATAGCTATACAATCATTTAAAAGCGTACAGTGGCCCTCATTCCGAGTTGTTCGCTCGTTCTTTTTCATCGCATCGCAGTGAAAATCCGCTTAGTACGCATGCGCAAAGTTCGCACTGCGACTGCGCCAAGTAACTTTACTATGAAGAAAGTATTTTTACTCACGGCTTTTTCTTCGCTCCGGCGATCGTAATGTGATTGACAGGAAATGGGTGTTACTGGGCGGAAACACGGCGTTTCAGGGGCGGGTGGCTGAAAACGCTACCGTTTCCGGAAAAAACGCAGGAGTGGCCGGAGAAACGGTGGGAGTGCCTGGGCGAACGCTGGGTGTGTTTGTGACGTCAACCAGGAACGACAAGCACTGAACTGATCGCACAGGCAGAGTAAGTCTGGAGCTACTCTGAAACTGCTAAGTAGTTAGTAATCGCAATATTGCGAATACATCGGTCGCAATTTTAAGAAGCTAAGATTCACTCCCAGTAGGCGGCGGCTTAGCGTGTGTAACTCTGCTAAATTCGCCTTGCGACCGATCAACTCGGAATGAGGGCCAGTATGTTGATGAATTAAGAGTAACAAATTTGATGTTTAAAAAATGCTTGAAGTTTCACTCTCTCTCTCTCTCTCTCTCTCTCTCTGTCTTCAGGGCAATACACATGTCATATGCTGACATCTTCGATATTATATAATAAATAATAGATGATTTGACCTGTTGACTTATTAAATATTCACCCTCCTAGTAACTGATACATATTTCATTTATTTAAAAAAATGAAAACACAAAATCACATTTTTAGGTGCTATCCCATCACTATCCTCCTTTTTATTTTTTTGTGGCTAGCACATGTGAATTACCTTATCTCCAACCACAAATTTGGTTCCGTTACAATTCTTGGAAAGAATCTTCTCAAATGCTGACAGATGATTGGGCAACTCCGTTAGGTACTTCTCCTTACCTGTTTCCTGTGGAGGAAAAAATAAAAATGAAAAACGCATTCGCTTTGTCAAAATTTTCTTTCACACTGTATGAAAACACTGCTCTTGCTACAGAACCCAAGTTGAAGTGTATATTCTGTGATAAGATATAAATTAACTTATATACACAGTACACTTAATTTGCCAAACTCACCATGTTGAGAGTATTTATATATGGCGTAATAAAGAGATGAAGATAGAGGGGCAGATGTATTAACCTGGAGAAGGCATAAGAAAGTGATAAACCAGTGATATGTGCAAGGTGATAAAGGAAGCAGCCAATCAGATCCTAACTGTTAATTTACATATTGGAGCTGATTGGCTGGTGTGTTTATCACCTTGCACATATCACTGGTTTATCACTTCCTTATGCCTTCTCCAGGTTAATACATCTGCCCCTCAGATACTGATATCCTGCATCTTCATCTCTTTATTACGCCATATATTAATTCTCTCTCTTAACATGGTGAGTTTGGCAAATTAAATGTAAGTCATTTGAGTGATTTATTAACATTTGAATAATCTGTTATGTTTTCTAGAAAATGAATTATCTCATTAGAGGGAAGTGCTTCCATATTAAGTAAACAGCATATTTTATGTAGCTGAGGACTATGGGCCTGATTCAGAGATAGACGCAGTACACACAGCAGCTGCGTCCAAAGACACTCAGTCGTGTGTAATATGTGTGTCTTGTGTTAAAACGCTGTGGTCCATCTGACAAAATCTCCTACAACTTACCTAACCATAACCATAACTTCAGCTAATTGTCGGCTGGATGTCATGTGACTTAGTTTGCATATTGAAGTTATACTTAGGCTATTTTGACCTTGACCCCCTTCAGTTTGGCATAGTTAGCCAATAAGAATCAGCCTGATTCTTATTGGCTGCTGCTGCAGAACAATTGACTTGTTGTGTGACTGTGGTCGATTGGTCAACAGTAGGGTGGCCAATCCCAGGCCATTTTTTCATTCCCGGGAATCGGGATGTAAAAATGATCAATCCCGTGATTTCCAAGATACCCGGGACTGGACATTTTTCAATGTGTCCCCCCCCCCCCTCCCTACCCTGACCATCCCAGATAACTCACTGCAATCTGGACGGGAGGGAGGGTGGGACATTTCCTGTGAGATTCGGTGGGCGGGCAGTGCAGGGCAGCGGTCAGGTCCGGCGGGTGGGTGGGCGGCTGGCAGCGCAGCGTGATCTCTGAAGTCACACTGCTCAGTGCGCCCAGCCGGAGCCAGGGGAGGTGAGCAGGGGGAGCTGGGCAGCATCTGAGCCTCCTGAGGACGCTCATTGCTGCCCAGAATATAAAAAACTAAGGTGCTGGCCAATCCTGAAATCCCCAGGATTGGAAGCTCCAATCCCGGGATTGAATCCCGGCCAATTTTAGGCCGGGATCCCATCGATCCCAATCCTGAGATTGGCCACCCTAATCAAACGCGATCTAATCAAAAGCGATCAATGCTTTGGCCACCTTTGCAGTAGGGCAACATCAATAGTTCTACTGTGTGCTGTGACTGGGAACATTTAAGGAAAGTGGGGGAGATATACTAAGAGGTGACAAGTATCAAATGCGCTATTTGCCACTTATATCAAACATCCACATGTATGAAAACAGATAATGTAGAGAAAATCACTTTTCTCTAGGGTATCTACAAAAATCTAATGATTTAGCCATCGCTATACTACTGTATGGTATATCTTTCAGATGTTACTAAAACAATAATAAGCACACTTCTGTGTCTTACAGTTTTTTGTGTCTTATGGCGTTCGTGGCAGTCCATGATATCTTGCACATCGCAGATTAGCTGGCCAGAAAGCAAGACGCAGCTCAACAGCACTAGGATGATGCGCTACTTGCATGGATCACCGGAGGGGTGAGTGTTCTCTCCCTCCACTCCAGCAGCCAAGGAGGCATCTCGGTGGTACTGCTTCCTGCTTCGCCAATTATAAGAGGCAAAGCAGAAAGAGCTTTGGTGGCATTTATACTGAGTGTTCGCCAATAAAACATGCTAAAGTTTACAAACAAATGCAGTTTACACTTATGTAACAAATCAAATTCAATACTTTTTAAATGAACAGAAATGGAATATCCAAAGTTTTAGCTATTTTACCTGTAGTATTGAATATAAACTAACACTAGAAAAATGTAGATTTTTTTTTTAAATTATCAGTGCAATTCTCATTTTCCTCATGTTATCTTCCCTAATTCCTTATCTGTTGAAACCCTTATACGTACAAATTCATGCATTAGCAGACGGCCGCACTTCATTCTCAAATCCTCCACACCATCATTCACCATGTCGATGAGTGCACTCTCCTCGTTACTGCTTCCAGCAATGTCTGAAGAAATATAATGCAGTGTATATTAGCACTGACATGCAGTGTATGTGGCATACAAAAACTTGTTTTGTGAAGAGGCATTTTTCTGCCTCGCCAACAGCTTAATAATAACCCCTGTTTACAGGGACAGAAGCGTCTTTGTAAGGTACAGTAGTTGTACAGCAAAGGCGGCCAAAACGTTGATCGCAATCTACTGGTAGCTCGCGGTGCTACCGTGGGTAGATCACAACCAACTTCAGTGATTTGCAGCATTCCCAGTGCTGCATTGCACAGGTGTGCGGCATATGCATTGTATGGAGCTGATACTGAACTGCATATAGCCATGATTAATTCACCTAGCATATTAGGTGGTCACAAGGTACACTGTCACTTCCAATCAGCCAAAGACAAATTCTGAGTGCTGCATGCTATCCTATAGGGCAGGTATGTCCAAACTGCGGCCCTCCAGCTGTTGTGAAACTACATATCCCAGCATGCCCTGACACAGTTTTACTGTCAGAGAATGCTAAAGCTGTGTCAGGGCATGCTGGGATGTGTAGTTTCTCAACAGCTGGAGGGCCGCAGTTTGGACATGCCTGCTGTAGGGTCTGATTACTCTACACAAGACATAGGGGGATATGTATGTCTGTCTGATGAACCTTCAGTCTTGAAATAATTAAAAATATGATGGTACATATACTTAGGTAGTTCTATAGAAGTGATGTTGCCCATAGCAACCAATCAGTGTGTGTGTGTGTGTGTGTGTGTGTGTGTGTGTGTGTGTGTGTGTGTGTGTGTGTGTGTGTGAGAGAGAGTGAATACTCATGAGTCAGTTTACCTCAGCTGCCACAGGGATCACTGCTGTGCTCATGGAGTCAGTGGACTCTGTGGAGCTGATTGAACTGCATTGTCCTGACGACTCGCAAGTCACTCTCCTTGCAAGTAGTTCAGTAGTTCAGTAGTTCAGTGATTCATTACAGACAGGGCTGTTTCTAGCCAATTTGGCTCCCAGTGCGAGATTTAAAAATGCGCCCCCCCATGACATAAAAAAAATGTGCCCCCCCCCACCACCACACACACCTAGATAAAAAAAAATTCTTGAGCGCGCACCCGGCAAGGAGGTGTGGCCTCATTTCAATGGGCATGGCCTCGTCTGAAAAGACTACCTCACAATCCTGTTTTTGACCCTGCTCCAACAGATCATGACCACCACAGGAAAAAAAAATTCTACCATATTAAGCCCCACACAGTAATGCCCCCTGCACCATATTATGCCACACACCGCAATGCCCTTGATACATTAAATCCCCACACTACGGCAGGCAAGAGTCCCCATTTCACACATTACGGCAGGTGTCCCCATTTTACACATTGAGAGAGAGAGAATACTTACAGAGGCGATTACCGCTCTTCGGCCCGCCTCACCAGTCGCTCCTCGCACCGGCCTTTCCCTCTTCCTAACTTGGATCCCCCTCTGTACTCCGCTGGGGGGGGGGAGGTTTCGCGGAGTGACGGGGTTGCGTCGTGACGTGAAACTCCGCCCCCCGAGCGGGTTACTCTGGGAGAAATAGGAGGGGGAAGCAGGGAGCCATAGTTAGTGCCATGGCGGGGGCCCAGTGCGGTTGCACTGCTCGCCTGCCCCAAGAAACGGCCCTGATTACAGATCACTGATCAGTTCACTGACTCAATGACTCATACAGCCATACGAGTCAGTACAGTACTTCTCAGCTACCATGTGTGGCACTGCTGTGCACAGGCATATGCATTGTATGGAGCTGATACTGAACTGCATATAGCCATGATTCATTCCCCCAGTATATATTAGGTGACAAGCTACACTCCCAATCAGCTAAAGACACAGTGCTGAGTGCTGCATGCTATCCTGTAGGGCAGGCATGTCCAAATGGCGGCCATCCATCTGTTGAGAAACTACACATCTCAGCATGCCCTGACACAGCTTTAGCATTCTCTGACAGCAAAACGGTGTCAGGGCATGCTGGGATATGTCGTTTCACAACAGCTGGAGGGCCGCAGTTTGGACATGCCTGCTGTAGGATATGATTACTCCACACAAGACACAGGGGAAATGTACTATGAACCTTCAAGTGACATAAAGTTGAGCAGTTGCCCCTAGCAACCAATCAGCTTCTGTCACTTTATATACTGTTGAAGATAAATGACAGAAGTTGATTGGTTACTTTGCAACATCTCCACTTTATCTCTCTAAGGTCTGTTACATTGGGGCAAACGGACTTTTTTTTCCTTTTAATTACCGTATTTTAAAAGCAGAAAAAACAAAGTGACTTATGACATTACTCTGGATTTGGGTCTTTCACATGCATATTATGAAGTAAAAAGGAGTACCAACAATGGGATTAATATTGCAGAGATACATATGTCACTATAAGGTTGCTATATAACTTATTGCTTTTCTTAAAAATAAAAAAATCTGACATATTACACACATCTGATCATTTGAAAAAGATTATAACTCCTACAATGAGCTAGTATTAGAAATACCTACTCTATGTGTAATAGTCTAGACTAGTTCTATATCTAATCACTCCTTTCAGTCTCAGAGTCAGTGAGTGAAATTATGAACTAAATGAACTAGATGAACTAATCTTCTGAACTAATCTTTTCAGTGAACTAGATCATAATGAACTAATCACCAAACTGAACTAGATTTCCCATCACTACGGATGACGTCATGACGTCACCTGCGACCCACGATGTGAGGAGCCTGTGCGACGTTGTATGCGGCGGGACTCAGAAGCAGGCACAGTATCATAGCGGGGAGCCAGCCTCTGAAGCAAGCCAGCCAGTCGGGAGCCTCTAAAGCCACCCAGATAGCTATCCAGCAGGAAGCCTCTGAAGCCAGCCAGACAGCTATCCAGCGGGAAGCCTCTGAAGCCAGCCAGACAGCTATCCAGCGGGAAGCCTCTGAAGCCAGCCAGACAGCTAGCCAGCAGGGAGCCTCTGAAGCCAGCCAGCCAGCCAGCATGGATTACAGTATGTTGCACAGCACGCTGTTATGGAGTGGGAGGGGGAGGTTATGCTGCACATGAGAGTATCTGCACAAGGAGGGGGGATCTGGACAGAGGGGGAGGGGGTATTCTGCATGGGGGGTATTACAAAGAGGGGGACTCTCCACATGGTGGGGGAGTATGTTGCAAAGCGTGTTGTTCTGCAATGGGAGAGGGAGGGGGGATATGCTGCAATGAGAGTATCTGCACAGAGGAGGGCATTGCGCATGGGGCTGTTCTGCATAGAGGGGGTACAGCACAGGGGGCTGATCTGCATATATGGGGGTATAGCACTGTGAGGGGGAGGGGGGTATTCTGCACAAGGGGGAATCTGCAAAACATTGTGCTTATTAATATTAAAGGTTTTTTTGTAATGTGGACATTACTATTGGTGCTGTTATTTAATGTTGTCATTCTTAATGCTATTTCTAAATGTCTGCGTCCTTATTGGTGTTGTTATTTAATGGTGACATTCTTAAAGCTATTTTTAAATGTATGCGTCCTTATTGGTGTTATTTTGGCGTCATTCGTATAATCAACAGCCATGTGTTGAAACAGCCAAGTTTCAACGCATGGACGTCGGTAGATCACCAGTAAGTAAGTAAACAAAAAGTAGATCTCAGGTCCGAAAAGTCTGGCCACCCCTGTTGTACAGTATGTCTTCTTGTGGTTGTACAATGTTACTGTAGTGTTCTTCAACACAAATCCCTGGCACTGCAGATTGGCTTCCTCTACATCACGCACACACATGTACAGTTTCCCTGTACAGTGCATAACTATACTGCGTGCATTCACAAAACAAAGTTATGCTTTCCTCCATTAGCATATTCAGTTGCATCTTATGCTTACAATTTCCTACTATTATGTAGGCGGAGGAAGAGTGAGATGGGTCGGATAAGAATAGACTGAGTACAGTAAAGGGGTGATTACGTAAAAGCTCCCAAGATTTCTCTTGTGGGTGCTCAAGTCCAGGTGCAAAAGATACAATAGTGGTGGTGATGATGATGATGATGATGTATCGGATTGGTGGTCAGAGGAACACTGATGCTCCTTCCCACAACTTAGAAAACCTTGTGAAATAAAGTGTAGGGGACAGCAGACAGTGGACATTGAAATTGGAGGAAGAAAAATGTCAGGTTCTAGTTTAATTCCGTTCTGCTTCACAATCATAGTGCATGGAACATATAACAGTCTATGCATCCAATGCAAAAAAATAAAAATACAGAGGAGTACAGATGAGTTATTGGGCTAAATCTTACAAGCAGCGGGTTCTAAATCCCAGCGGTTTCTGGCAGGTTCTAAATGACACTTAACCTGCTGGTTAGTAAATTTTGCTCAATTAGTCTTTAATAAATATGTTTCTCTTCACTGAAGGTAAGGGCAAGCTGATTTGTTTCACTGGAATAATTCTACAAAACAAATCTACAAATTTCTATTTTAAGAAGAACTGAATATACAAAAATTGCTTATTTGAAACGTAGTCTTGATATACAGAAAATACTATTTACCCCGGAAAATAAATGCAGCTTACCAGGTAAGTTAGTTTTTAAATATCTAAATGAATTGTAAAATTCTCTTGAAACATTACTTTAAAAAAAAAAAAAATGCATGGGCACGGCTTCACAGGTAAAAAACTGGAATGATATGCTATGGCTAGAGTTGAAAAATATTACTGCCGATGGGGCACCGCACGGTCAGGCCCTGTTGGTGGAACTACTGTATGCCTTTGTTAGACGGGGCAGTGTTCCCAATATCAGTGCAGTTCTGGGTTGTGTTGTGCGTTTAATACTAAATCTAAATATCCAATCCACCATTCATAGAGATTTCTCAAAAACACAGGGCTAGATGCATAATCGCTTGGAAAGTGATAAAATGGAGAGTGAAAAAGTAACAGCCAATCAGGTTCTAACTGCCATGTCACAGGCTGTATCTGGCCCACAATCTTTAATTTCCGTTAAATGAAAGGACTCACGTCCTTCTGTGCCCTACTATCGCAGTCTGTTCTACTGATACTGTATGTAAAAAGGATCAAATCTCCTAAAGCAAAGGCACCTTGGAGTTATAAAAAAAAAAAAGATTTTTTTATAATTTCCTCTTTCATTTTTTTTAAGAGGATTAATATAATTTTTATTGATCTTTTAAATATCTCTGTAATATTGCCTCTTATTACAAATATATTTATGAATCATTCAATGAAATGTGAGAGTCTAGTGTGTGATTTCATTTGATTAAAGGACATCATTTATTTTTGATTCAAGTGTTTATTTGCATTAAAACTCATATTACTTCATATTTTAATTAGAGATGAGCGGGTTCGGTTTCTTTGAATCCGAACCCGCACGAACTTCACTTTTTTTTTCACGGGTCCGAGCGACTCGGATCTTCCCGCCTTGCTCGGTTAACCCGAGCGCGCCCGAACGTCATCATGACGCTGTCGGATTCTCGCGAGACTCGGATTCTATATAAGGAGCCGCGCGTCGCCGCCATTTTCACACGTGCATTGAGATTGATAGGGAGAGGACGTGGCTGGCGTCCTCTCCATTTAGATTAGATTTAGAAGAGAGAGAGAGAGAGAGATTGCTGTGATACTGTAGATTAGAAGAGAGTGCAGACAGAGTTTAGTGACTGACGACCACAGTGACCAGTGACCACCAGAGACAGTGCAGTTGTTTGTTTTATTTAATATATCCGTTCTCTGCCTGAAAAAAACGATACACAGTCACACAGTGACTCAGTCTGTGTGCACTGCTCAGCCCAGTGTGCTGCACATCAATGTATTGTATATAAAGCTTATAATTGTGGGGGAGACTGGGGAGCACTGCAGGTTGTTATAGCAGGAGCCAGGAGTACATGATAAATAATATTATATTAAAATTAAACAGTGCACACTTTTGCTGCAGGAGTGCCACTGCCAGTGTGACTAGTGACCAGTGACCTGACCACCAGTATATAATATTAGTAGTATACTATCTCTTTATCAACCAGTCTATATTAGCAGCAGACACAGTACAGTGCGGTAGTTCACGGCTGTGGCTACCTCTGTGTCGGCACTCGGCAGCCCGTCCATAATTGTATATACCAGTGACCTAACCGTGGTTTTTTTTTCTTTCTTTATACATACATACTAGTTACGAGTATACTATCTCTTTATCAACCAGTCTATATATTAGCAGCAGACACAGTACAGTGCGGTAGTTCACGGCTGTGGCTACCTCTGTGTCGGCACTCGGCAGCCCGTCCATAATTGTATATACCAGTGACCTAACCGTGGTTTTTTTTTCTTTCTTTATACATACATACTAGTTACGAGTATACTATCTCTTTATCAACCAGTCTATATATTAGCAGCAGACACAGTACAGTGCGGTAGTTCACGGCTGTGGCTACCTCTGTGTCGGCACTCGGCAGCCCGTCCATAATTGTATATACCAGTGACCTAACCGTGGTTTTTTTTTCTTTCTTTATACATACATACTAGTTACGAGTATACTATCTCTTTATCAACCAGTCTATATATTAGCAGCAGACACAGTACAGTGTGGTAGTTCACGGCTGTGGCTACCTCTGTGTCGGCACTCGGCAGCCCGTCCATAATTGTATATACCAGTGACCTAACCGTGGTTTTTTTTTCTTTCTTTATACATACATACTAGTTACGAGTATACTATCTCTTTATCAACCAGTCTATATATTAGCAGCAGACACAGTACAGTGCGGTAGTTCACGGCTGTGGCTACCTCTGTGTCGGCACTCGGCAGCCCGTCCATAATTGTATATACCACCTAACCGTGGTTTTTTTTTCTTTCTTTATACATACATACTAGTTACGAGTATACTATCTCTTTATCAACCAGTCTATATATTAGCAGCAGACACAGTACAGTGCGGTAGTTCACGGCTGTGGCTACCTCTGTGTCGGCACTCGGCAGCCCGTCCATAATTGTATACTAGTATCCAATCCATCCATCTCCATTGTTTACCTGAGGTGCCTTTTAGTTGTGCCTATTAAAATATGGAGAACAAAAATGTTGAGGTTCCAAAATTAGGGAAAGATCAAGATCCACTTCCACCTCGTGCTGAAGCTGCTGCCACTAGTCATGGCCGAGACGATGAAATGCCAGCAACGTCGTCTGCCAAGGCCGATGCCCAATGTCATAGTACAGAGCATGTCAAATCCAAAACACCAAATATCAGTAAAAAGCCTCTTTTTTTCTTTGCGTCATGTGCTGTTTGGGGAGGGTTTTTTGGAAGGGACATCCTGCGTGACACTGCAGTGCCACTCCTAGATGGGCCCGGTGTTTGTGTCGGCCACTAGGGTCGCTAATCTTACTCACACAGCTACCTCATTGCGCCTCTTTTTTTCTTTGCGTCATGTGCTGTTTGGGGAGGGTTTTTTGGAAGGGCCATCCTGCGTGACACTGCAGTGCCACTCCTAGATGGGCCCGGTGTTTGTGTCGGCCACTAGGGTCGCTAATCTTACTCACACAGCTACCTCATTGCGCCTCTTTTTTTCTTTGCGTCATGTGCTGTTTGGGGAGGGTTTTTTGGAAGGGACATCCTGCGTGACACTGCAGTGCCACTCCTAGATGGGCCCGGTGTTTGTGTCGGCCACTAGGGTCGCTAATCTTACTCACACAGCTACCTCATTGCGCCTCTTTTTTTCTTTGCGTCATGTGCTGTTTGGGGAGGGTTTTTTGGTAGGGCCATCCTGCGTGACACTGCAGTGCCACTCCTAGATGGGCCCGGTGTTTGTGTCGGCCACTAGGGTCGCTAATCTTACTCACACAGCTACCTCATTGCGCCTCTTTTTTTCTTTGCGTCATGTGCTGTTTGGGGAGGGTTTTTTGGAAGGGACATCCTGCGTGACACTGCAGTGCCACTCCTAGATGGGCCCGGTGTTTGTGTCGGCCACTAGGGTCGCTTATCTTACTCACACAGCGACCTCGGTGCAAATTTTAGGACTAAAAATAATATTGTGAGGTGTGAGGTATTCAGAATAGACTGAAAATGAGTGGAAATTATGGTTTTTGAGGTTAATAATACTTTGGGATCAAAATGACCCCCAAATTCTATGATTTAAGCTGTTTTTTAGTGTTTTTTGAAAAAAACACCCGAATCCAAAACACACCCGAATCCGACAAAAAAAATTCGGTGAGGTTTTGCCAAAACGCGTTCGAACCCAAAACACGGCCGCGGAACCGAACCCAAAACCAAAACACAAAACCCGAAAAATTTCAGGCGCTCATCTCTAATTTTAATAATGTACCAAATTGTGATTGTTAGGATTTTACTATATGTAGACTGTATGTAATATAAGAGATGCTCTCCCTTCTGATCAGTATGCATTCTAGAAGCAACTAAGAGTTGTCTGACAGTATAAAAGCATGAGGATGTCGGCTGAGGGCTTAAATACAGAAATCCGTGGTGACATGTTATATATCTGTAATCATTTATACAGCAGTAGGCATGCATTATTTGTTATAATACATACATTATATTACATCAGAACTCGCCATACAGATTTCAGCTAATTTATAATACTTTGTACAGTGGGCCTGATGCAGAGATGTATGCAAATCCAATTTTTTGTAGTTGAGTGATTATTGGTGGTCTGCACATGTTTCCGAGTCACACTGCGCACGTGCCACAATGGTATTGCGATGACGGTCGCAGAGAAGATTTATTCGCAAATTGATAGGGACCATTTGGAGGAGGTAATGGGAGTGGCAGCAAAAACTCAGGTGTGTCAAGACCATTTCTGGGATGTGTCGCAGCTTACGTAGTTACAATGGCTCCGACATCTTACTTACAGCGGCCATTCTGTGCAATCATAAGGTTTCTTAGATACGTGATGTTTGCCAATGTGTGTCAGATGACTGCGGTGGACCAGGGACACAGATTATAGGTGTCTCTATACAACTCCCGGTGGCTGTGACAATAACATATTTTCGCACAGCCGCTGTGTACAAATTTGCAGCTATGAATGCATTTGTATACATCTCTGAATCGGGCCCAGCCCTATCACTGGTGCAAGTGATCTGTCTGAAATCAGCCAGATCGCTACATACACTCAGCTCAGTATAATGCTATCTACATACCCACGACATTCCCACAGCGCACTTATCGTATGTGCATACACACAGTTACTCCCACTAAACTGCAAGTGGAGATGTACGTGGAAAGTGTAAACTATAACACATGCACAGCTGAGATCTGACTACAGAGCGGACTTGCAAGCAACTCTGAATCACACCCTAAGGCCCACCAAAAGGATTAGTTACAGCTGATGGGGCTCATGGTTTTTGTTTTGTTTTTTGTTGCTGTTTTTTTACTTTTTTCTCTATTACTGGCTTTGGTACCATGTGCCACTGTCTACCCCAAGATATGTCATCTGCTATCTAGTCCTCATTCCTACATACTATCAGACTCACTGGTGGGCTGCCTGTCATGTGGGGGGTGGAGCCACGTAACAACACACAAAACTGGCACCGCAGACACGTCGGCCTACCAGGAATCTTCCTAGTGAGCCCAATAGCCAATCAGCCCTGCTTTTATACCATTCATGTATAGTAACAACAACATGTATATGTGCAATGGGGCATGGTCACGCTTCCTAAAAGCCCCTAAATTTCCCTGTTGGCTTTAGGAATACTCACCATATTTGCGTCCTAGATACCTCAGAATGCTGTTGCTCTGATACAGAACAAAGCTTCCATCCTGAAACCGAGGCAGCTGACCAAAGGCCTGCAAGAGATCCATAAACATTGATTAAAAAAAAAGATTTCAAAAGCAATGCACCTTTATTTCTATATGTGTTTTCAAACCTTTGTAATATACAGATTTGTAAAGCAGGTCCATAAACACTGTAATGATTAGGAAAATTAACCTAATTTATGATCAGAAGCAATTTTATGTTCCATGGAATATTCTGGATTTCAAACTGCAATTCATTATAAAAGAATCCATGTGACTGACTGAATTAAGGGGCTGTTTCAGAGATAGACGCTATAGCACAGCTACTGCGTCTGCAAAAGTCACAGGAGGCATCTTGTGTAAATAGATGCCCAGTGCCGTCTTCTGTGATTCGCTGCTGCATCAGCAGAGGCAGCATCAGATCCCTCTGTGTAAACATCGGGCATCTGAGTAACTCACACTGCTCTAGCTGACACGCACCTTATTTCTGGAACCATGCCTGTTGCTGCCCACAAACACTGGCGACATTTCAATCATGATGCGGCTTTTGGGGCACTGCAAGTGACATTACAGCCTCAAATCTGCACTTGAGCAGTGCGGCCTGTGCACATGCACAGATCTCAAAACATTGGAGATGTCTTGTGTAAACATTCAGTACGTAAGTACATCTCTGATATAGGCCCTAAATCATAGCCAGTAAATGCTTGCATCAGATTATTAGTTGAGGGAAATAGCACAGACTGGTAGATATGATAAATCTACATTTCTGCAGCGGGGTACACTGGTATTATACAGGGAATAACATAAGGGTGTAGAGTTGGATCTTGATCCAAGGCACCAATAGGCTAAAGCTTTGACTGTTCCCATGATGCACTGCACCGCCTCCTCTATAGCCCCGCCTCCAGGCACTGGAGCTCAGTTTGTAAGTTGGTGCCTGCAGTGCAGGTCACTAACAGGTGGGGCTGCGCTAGGCAGCCCTGAAAAGATCTTTTTAGAAGACTTCAAGGGCTGCAGCCCTTTCTATGTCTTTATGACATGCTGTGCTGCGGCTCCATCACCTCCCTCAGAGGCGCTGCATACTCCCACGGCTGGGTTCCCGGGTACTTGCAGCGGAGACACACCAGTTTTCAGGCACACCACCGCTGTCACTCTCCAGGCTCACATGGCTGCACTAAAGGGAGGAGGTAAGAGGGTTCCCCAGGCGGGGACCGCCGGTAAATCGCGATCCGGTTGCGGTCCCAGGAGATGGACCAAGCCGCTGGCATGGACACTATGTCGCACAGGGACCCCACTATATACACCAGGGCAAGGAGCAGAGGTTGGATTTATTTAAATCTGTTTATAAAAGGCTCCACAGTACCCGGTAGTGAAGTCCAGTAGCAGGGATAAGGTGCTGACCTGTAGCCCCTGCCCCAGCTCCAAGCACCATCTACTGCTGGTGTTCCCGCCCTGGAGCTGCATCTCTCTCTCTCTCTCCCTCACTCCCTGAAGAGATTTTAGCGCCATTACATAGCTGGGCTGATCTCCGGACTGCTGGGCACTGTCGCCTCTGTAAATCCGCCTGTGTCATCAGCGCCAGTGGCGTCACAAGGGGGGTGCGGCCCACTGAGAGGTGACACCAAAATTCCGGCTCCTGCACAGTGACAGGAGCCGAGTACTGCACTGTTATATTATGTGCAGCAGTCGGCTCCTGTCACTGTGTAGGAGCCAGCACTGCAGGGACAGCACCCCTGGGAGTCAGCCCTCACCTCCCACACCCCCACAGTGACAAAAAAAACGGGTGTCGGGATGCAAAGCCCCACCCCCTCCTGCAAAGCCCCGCCCCTTTTGTGCCTTCAAAGGGCTAAAAACAGGTGCCTCCACGAAGCCCCGCCCCTCTATTTAAGCCCCACCCATTCCCACAAAGCTCGCCCCTTTTTTCTCGCTGCCGCACTGGGTGTTGCAGAGGTTAGTGACTCCTCGGATCAGTGCTGTGCATTTACAGACACATAAGTATTCTACATGTCATTTTAGACAGTGTTAGTTAAGAACAAGTGTACTGCTATCTGAATATTTAGTACAAGTATTCTGTGATATACATCCAGTGTTTACTGTGCATTGTTATATCTGTATACCTACATACCTATATGTAATTACTAGTCCAGTGCTGTTGTATTTATATGTAATAATTCCTGCATTGTACCTGTTACTGAGTGTGCCTGTGGCTGCTGTGTGGATTCCATTCTTGTGTATCACATGTTTTGCTATCACTATATTCTGTACCCTGGGAATTAGGTGCATCAGGGTCTCATATAATATATAATGCTACACAGGGTATACTGTTTATATTTCTGACTGTGTTTTTCAGTCACCCCACACCACTTAAATCCTCTGTTTGTGCTCTGTATTTACTGTCACAAAACACAGGGGATTATTTGCTGGTTTTTGTGTTTGTCTGGATATATTGTACTGTTGCGCCCTAAGGCTACATTCCATACAATGTCTGCTACGCAGGGCGGGACATCCGCGGATGCTCCTGCATTATGCAGTGCTGCCGTCATGGATTCGCCAGTGGGGGAAGTGTTAGCTGCTGGTTCAGGCGCTGGGGGTCATACATTTCCCAGTCCGTCTGCGGCACCTGTGGCTAATCAGGACCCACCTTGGGCAGCTTTTTCAAATATGCTGACTATGCTTGTATTGCATCTTATGCCCCTGTGGGGCCTCCTGTGCCATTACAGCCACATATTGTCCCTGTAGTTAATCCGCCATGGGCGGATGCTTTGTCTACCCAGTTACAGCAATGAAATCAGACTTTGGTTAGACAAAAGTCCACCCTATGTCCCTCTGGGGCCAAGGGGTCATTTAAGCGTGCCATTTCTTCCTCACAATCCCCTAATATTTTTGATAATTCTTCCGATGAGGATGGGGAGTATACTGGTCCGTCAGACACTGATACAGTTGCTTCTGATGAGGAATTTACAACCCAGGTTGATGTTTCTAACCTTGTGGAGGCTATCAAGCTGATTCTCCAAATTGATGATGACATTGAGCCTCCTGTTACATCTAAGAAACCCAATAAGTTTAAAAGTCAGATGGTTACTAAATTTGTTTTACCACATTCTGACCTTTTAATTGACATACGTCAGGAATCCTGGTCATCTCCAGGAAATAAGATTTCCCTGTCTAAAAAGATGCTAGCCCGTTATCCTATCCCTGCGGAGTTGAGTAACAAGTGGGAAACCGCCGGTGGACTCTCATGTCGCCCGTCTTGTGGTGTCATCTACTCTGCCTGTCACCACACTGAAGGAACCAACAGATAAGCATGTGGAGGGATGCCTGAAGTCTATTTACACTCTTACCAGTGCTGTACATAGACCCACTATGGCGGACTCTTGGGCGGCAAAAGGAATTGAAGCATGGGTTCAGACAATTGAGGATGAGCTACCTCAGGATTTTTCTGACACTGCCAGACAATATCTGTCGTATATTACCACAGCCTCTCACTATATTAAGGAGGCGGCCTCTGATGCAGGGGTCATGGCGGCCAAGTCATCTACTGCAGTACGTCTATCCTGGCTCGCCGGATTCTGTGGTTGACGTCCTGGAAAGTGGACCTGGACTCTAAAAAGACCTTGGAGGTACTTATTTTCAAGAGAGATGTACTTTTTAGGGAGGATCTGAACAAGATTGTGACTGACTTGGCGACGGCTTGGTTTCTCCAAAGTACTAATCCTTCTGCTCAGAAGGCTAAGAGTACCACTTTTCGTTCCTTTCGACCTCCAGGTAAAGCAAAAGATCAGGCGTACCCGAGACAGGCTCATACTTCCAAAACTACTAAGCCCAAGTCTAAACAATCCTGGGCTGCCCGTCAACCTGCTTCCAAACAAGACAAGCCTGCTGCATGATGGGGCGGGCCTCCTCCTGGTGGGAGGCCGACTTCTGCAGTTCGCCCAGGCCTGGTTAAAGATTCAGATGCCTGGGTGTGGGAAGTTGTCTCTCACAGGTACGCAATCTCTTTCAAGAGATGTCCCCCTCGCCAGTTCTATTCAATGGTTATCCCCTCAGATACGTTGAAAGCGCAAGCTTTACACCGGGTTGTACAATCCCTCCTGGAAACAGGAGTGGTAGTGCCAGTACCTCTATCCCAGAGAGGCAGGGGATACTATTCAACCCTGTTTCTAGTTCCGAAACCGTATGGATCTTTCCGACCTATCCTCAACCTCAAATCATTGAACAAGTATGTAAGAGTGTACAAATTCCGTATGGAAACTCTGCACTCTATTGTGCTGGCCATGGAACCCGAGGACTATATGATATTCCTGGACATACAGTATGCTTACCTGCACATACCTATTGCCATTTTGCATCAGCAATATCTGCGGTTTACTATTGCCAACCTTCATTTTAAGTTCCAGGCTCTGCCATTTGGACTGGCCACGTCACCTCTGATTTTCACCAAGGTCATGGACGTGATGATGTCTTTCCTCTGTCGTCAAGGGATCAGGATCCTGCCATATCTGGATGACTTGCTGATTCTGACGAACTCCCAAGATGTCCTCCTCAGTCAACTGGAGATGTTGGTCCAATTCCTACAAGCCCACGGGTGGCTCATCATTTGGAAAAAGTCCTCTCTGGTCCCTGCTCGGAGCATGGTGCACCAGGGGGCGCTGCTGGGCATGCACAGCCAAAGACTATTTCTGTCTTCAGAGAAGGTCCTGAAACTTCAGGAAAAGATCAGATACTTCCTCTCTCGCCAGAGAGTGTCCATACACTCGGCGATGCAAGTACTAGGCCTCATGGTGTCGACTTTCGACATGGTAGAGTGCTCAATTTCATTCCCGCCCTCTGCAGAGGTTAATCCTTTCCAAATGGGACAGCCTGCCTCATCGGATCAGGTCTCAAATGATCTCCTTGACTCCGGAGGTACATCTGTCACTGAGCTGGTGGGTACAGGACCAACACTTGAGCAGGGGCCATCCCTTCTGGATCTCCAACTGGGTCCTCCTGACAACGGACGCCAGTTTGCAAGGTTGGGGCATGGTGTTGGAGCAACACTCTCTCCAGGGGCAGTGGACCAGCGAGGAATCTCTCCCGGTAAACATTCTGGAATTGTGGGCAGTGTTCAATGCGTTGAACAGACCTGTTCAAGTACAGTCAGTTAACTCCACCATGGTAGCATACATAAATCATCAAGGCGGCACTCAAAGCCGCATGGCAATGATGGAAGTGTCAAAAATCCTCCAATGGGCGGAACGCCATCTGCCAGCCATATTGGCAGTGTTCATTCCGGGAGTCCTCAACTGGGAGGCAACTTCCTCAGTCATCAGGACGTGCATGCTGGAGAGGGGAGTCTTCATCCTGAAGTCTTTCAACTCCTAGTGGACAAGTGAGGCCTACCAGATATAGACCTGACGGCGTCTCGACACAATCACAAGGTTCCGGTCTTTGGAACAAGGACAAGGGAATCTCAAGCAGTGTTCGTGGATGCACTGGCAATTCCATGGAACTTTCGGCTGCCATACATGTTACCTCCAGTGTCACTCCTGCCCAGGGTAATATTGAAGTTCAAGCAAGAAGGAGGAATACTACTTCCAGTCGCTCCAGCGTGGCCCAGACGGCATTGGTTTTCAGACCCGCAGGGTCCCTCGATAGAGCGTCCTCTTCTACTTCCGCAATGCCCAGACCTCCGCATTCAGGGCCTTTGTGTATACCCGGACCTGGCCAGACTGGCTTTGATGGCGTGGCTCTTGAAGCATCACTCCTGAGAGCAAAAGGATTCTCTGAGGCTCGGATTTATTACAGGGTCTGGAATCCTTACTTCACATGGTGTGCTGCTAAGGATTATGATGCATATACTTTCAAGACTACCAGACCTTTGGCTTTTCTTCAACAAGGCATAAACTTTGGCCTTCGTGTGGCCTCCCTCAAGGTTCATATATCTGCCTTGTCAGTGTGGTTTCGGAGAAAAATTGCGTCTCTTTCTGGTGTTCACACTTACACTCATGGTGTTCTATGTCATGCTCGGCGTAAGTTGGGGTTCCGACAACCAAGTTTTGGCTGAAGGGACAGCTGCCTATGAGGAGAGTAAATGAGGTGGCTGAATGTAATTCCTCCTCATGGGGTGGAAGCCTAACTAAGTGTTAACGTTTGCCAGAGGGCATAAATAAAAGGAGGACTTCGTAGGAAGATAATTGTAGTTTTAATGAATAATCAGGCTGTACACGAATATTGGTGCAATTGAAGAAACTGGAAGAATTAGAGTCTATGGTTAAATGACTTGAAGAGTGAAGCTGAAGAACTCCAGTAAAGAAGAACTGAAGACTGTGTTTTATGATAAAAGACGAGGCTGAAGAACTTGGACTTTGAAGAACTGAGGACTGTGGTTTGTGATTGAAAGACGAGGCTGAAGAACTTGGTCTTTGAAGAAATGCAGACATCTGCGGGAACCACCGTTAGCACCTGGAGCTCCTCTACGACCTGGGACCCCGTGAGTGCTTCCACAAGTGGCAACGGACTTAGACGGCAGGAATGCAGCAGCGTTTAGGTAACCGATGTATGAGAGAAACCAGGACCAGGGAACCAGAAGTAACCTGGGAGCACAGAGCTGGAGAACCTTTAACAAGGAGGTAACATGAAGCACTGGTACTCTCCCTCTGAGCCAGCCCCCTTTTGTAAGGGGAGAACATGCAGGATTGGCTGGACACAGATTGGGAACTTTATTGGTAATACTCTGGTCTCTAACATGGCTGCCCCCAGCCCAGGAGACATACTTAGCTGTTAGCACACAGCTTTAGCCAGCTTCTGTCTCTGACACACTATACTGTGTCACCACTAGAGGACCTTACCGCAGCGATCCCCGCCACAGCGCCCGGCTCACCAGACCCTCGGCCCTTGGCAGCGGCACATCCGTCCAGAAGGACCTGCCGCCGCAGCCGCGCCATCCAGCGGGATGGTAACCCACGGGAGCACCCGCCGGAGATAAGGCTCCAGAGCCTGACATTCTATGGATTAGCCTCCCTATGTCCCTCCTGTGGCTCCATGGGATCTATCTGTCATCTTAAATGGCCTGGAAGAGTCTCCATTTAAACCTCTTGAGTCTGTGGACCTTAAATATCTTTCGCTTAAGGTTGTATTTCTGTTGGCTATTGCCTCTGCTAGGAGGGTGTCGGACTTAGGCGCTTTGTCCTGTCATCCAACCGTTCTGATTTTTCACCATGACCAGGCTGTTCTTCTAACTCGCCCTGATTATTTGCCTAAGGTAGTATCATCTTTTCACTTTAACCAGGAGATTGTGGTACGGGCATTCATCTCTTTTGGTCTGTCCTCCAAAGAAAGATCTTTGGATGTGTTACGGGCTCTCTGTGTTTATGTGGAGAGGACTGCCTTCATCAGGAGGTCAGATTACCTTTTTGTACTTTTTGGTTTTCACAAACGTGGCTGGCCTGCGAATAAGCATACCTTGGCCAGATGGATTAGACTGGTGATTGCACAAGCTTATGCGCAGGCTGGGCTCCCAGCTCCTGCTGCTATCAAGGCCCATTCTACTCGGTTAGTTGGACCTTCTTGGGAGGCTCGCCAGAGCGCGTCCGCTGAACAATTGTGCAAGGCGGCTACGTGGTCCTCTGTGAACACATTCATCAGGTTCTATGACTTTTATACTTCCGCCTCCCAGGATGCTTCCTTTGGACGCCAGGTTCTTGTGCCCGTTACAGTACATCCCCTCCCATGAGGAACTGCTTTACTACATCCCTGATGTTATTCCCTGTGGAATACCAGTGTACCCCGCTGCAGAAAAGGAGATTTATGCTAAGAACTTGCCTTTGTTAAAATCTCTTTCTGCGAGGTACACTGGATTCCACAGGGTGCACACCCTGACGCACTTAGCTTCTTTGGGTTTATATGGCATTAGCCGCTAGTCCCTTCTCCTGTCGTGGGAATGTGGTTCTATGTGACTAACATCTACTGTCTCTCTTACCTGCCACTGCATTGGACTGGTTAACAAAACTGAGCCCCAGTGCCTGGAGGTGGGGCTATAGAGGAGGCTGTACAGTGCATCCTGAGAACAGTCAAAGCTTTAGCCTGTTGGTGCCTTGGATCAAGATCCAACTCTACACCCCAATGTTATTCCCTGTGGAATCCAGTGTACCTCTCAGAAAGAGATTTAACAATGGTAAGTCTACCATCAATCTCCTTTTTACTTTAAAGGACAACCCAAGAAATGGCCTTTTAACAAGTATATGTTCAGTAAGTTGCAATTATTTTACGCTTTAAGTCTCTTCACCTTTGAGTAAATAGTAAATTTTGATACAGATGTAGCCAAACTAATCATTGCTGCGATGCATTCACACGTGCGCACTTATTGCAGCAACAATTAGCCATTGCCGGGTGTGAATAGTCACACCCGTAATCCTGCACATAAAGGAGCGCACTAGTCGCACCTACCTAATCGCAGGTGCAAATAGTCACATCCGCGATTAGAATGACTACATCTGTATATTGATTCTCTACTCTTAAATTGGGAGGATCATCCCTAATTAGACAATATTTTTTCCAAGAACATCCTAGCACTGTAGATTATGTAAGTCCTTATACCTGTCCCTACAATGAGATAACAGGATTTTGGGCCTAATTCATATTGTAGGCAAGCCCAATGGTATGCATACAAATACGATGGTTGTGGTTCTGTGCAGGACAGGTCTTGTGATATGGCTCACAGCCCCCTGTCAGTTGCAGCATGATTGACATGTTCTAGCATTTGGGGGGCAGCACCTGGCACAGTTCTTCATAATGGGGGGTGTCGCCCCCGTCTTGAAGGGGTGATGGGTCTAGGGTCTGCATTGTCGAACACAATCTTCCTGGACCCTGGTGTCCAGATACGATGGCCAGCCTGAGTACTCTTCAGCTTACACAGGCTGTCCGCTGCCTAAAACCATCATGAATCATAGTAACATAGGGGGTAATTCTGAGATGATCGCAGCAGCAAGTTTGTTAGCAATTGGGCAAAACCATGTGCACTGCAGGGGGGGCAGATATAACATTTGCAGAGAGTTAGATTTGGGTGGGTTATTTTGTTTCTGTGCAGGGTAAATACTGGCTGCTTTATATTTACACTGCAATTTAGATTTCAGTTTGAATACACCCCACACAAATCTAACTCTCTCTGCACATGTTATATCTGTCCCCCCTGCAGTGCACATGGTTTTGCCCAACTGCTAACTAATTTGCTGCTGCGATCAACTCAGAATTAGGCCCATAGTAACATAGTATCTGAGGTTGAATACAGACAATTGTCCATCGAGTTCAACCTATTTGTGGTCTCCTATGCATGATGATTTGACTAAAATTTCTGACTGATGCTGCTGTCAGCCGTTGCATTTTATCCCTATTTATAGTAACTATAATGCATGACTATGCACCATACCCCTGGATATCCTTATCCATTAGGAATTTATCTAACCCATTCTTAAAGGTGTTGACAGATTCCGCCGTTACAACTCCCTCGGGCAGGGAATTCCAAACACGTATTGTCCTTACCGTGAAAAAGCCTTTACGCCGTATTGTGCGGAATCTCCTCTCCTCTAACCTGAGCGAGTGTCCACGAGTCCTCTGTGTTGATCTAACCAAAAACAGGTCCCGCGCAAGCTCTGTGTATTGTCCCCTTATATATTTGTAGATGTTGATCATATCCCCTCTTAGTCTCCGCTTTTCCAATGTAAACATGCCTAGTCTTTCAAGCCTTTCCTTGTATTCCATCGTCTCCATGCCCTTAATTAGTTTGGTCGCCCTCCTCTGTACCTTTTCAAGCTCCAGGATATCCTTTTTGTAGTACGGTGCCCAGAATTGTACACAGTATTCAAGGTGTGGCCTCACTAATGATTTATATAACGGGAGTATAATACTCTCGTCCCTAGCATCAATACCCCGTTTTATGCATGCTAATATCTTATTAGCCTTCTTTGCTGCAGTCCTACTTTGGGTACTACTGCTTAGCTTGCTATCTATGAGGACACCTAAGTCCTTTTCCAGTACAGAATCCCCTAATTTTACCCCATTTAGTAGGTAGGTGTAATTTTTGTTCTTGTTACCACAGTGCATTACCTTACACTTGTCTGTGTTGAAGCGCATTCTCCATTTGGCTGCCCATGCTTCTAATTTAACTAAGTCGTTCTGAAGAGACTCGGCATCCTCCTCTGTATTTATAGCCTCCTCCTCTGTATTTATAGCCAATATGACAATCATGACAGATGGTTGCAATGGTCATGTAGGTGAATCGCAACCAATGGTCACATGTGGTAAATCGCAACCGATGGTCATCCAATACTGCGTTACGATGAGAGCTGACCTTTGCAGTGTGGGGACTTCTGGGTTTGTGACCCAGGAGTCCATCTGCACATGGGTTGTATGCGCAGAATGCAATAAGCCCATAGACTTCTATTCGGTGACAACATCTAAAGACGGTGTTAGCCATTGGGTCCAAGCTCTGGAATACATCACATTCCAGGGCTTGGTGCATACGCAAAAAAGCTGCCAAACCTCCAAAAACCGCAGTTTTGAAGTTTGACTACAAAAAAAGATTTCATGCATCTCGCCCTTAATGTCTATTTTTGAGCTCACACAGTGTATGCTATATTTGTTATCCTTTTGTTAACCCACGCATCTTGAGTCTAAAGGTTGGAGAACACCCCCATTTGATTCTGCTATCTTCTAGGAACTTAATAGTGGAGTTCAAAAAGTTTGAGCTGCATGCTCCTAACCTCCATTGGATCTTTTTTTTTTGCAGTTATCTTCACTTCTTGATAAATGTATCCCCAATTGTGGTTTGAGGATGTCCACAGCCTGCATGTGGTTGTGGTTACATACTGACAACCCTAAAAGGCCACAGTACTTTCAGAGGAGAAACGGGCTCATTCAACTTGGCCAAAGTTGTCTATAGATGTGTCCTCACACACCATTGCTGCAGTCACACCAAACAGCCATTTTTGGTGCACCAGGTCCCAAATCTTCACATCAATAAACAACTGTGCTAGTGTACATTATACCGCCGGCATACCGACAGCTGGGCGAGCACAAATGAGCCCCTTGCGGGCACGGTGGCGCGCTACGCTATTTATTCTCCCTCCAGGGGAGTCATGGACCCCCAAGTGGGAGAAAAGATGTTGTTATGCCAGCGGTCGGGATTCCGGCGCCGGTATGCTGGTCGTCGGGAGCCCGGCCGCCGGCAAACAGAAGATTACCCCAACATTTATATATCTGTGTGTGAATGAGTCTGAATCTGTATACGAATGCTTCAATGTAGAGGCCACACAAATCCCTGGGTAGTTAAAGTTGCAGCCCAGTGTCTCTACTGCAGAATGAGTGTTGTATTGCTGCATCTGCCATGTGAAAAGACACAATGCTACACTGCTCAGCATAGCCCAGTGGTTCTGGGCATCTCACAACGTATGGCGTACTAAGGTTTACATTTGTATAATATAGTGGATGGTCCTGTGGGTAGCTGGCATAGCATGTTTGAAAAGGGTCTCACCGCTTCTTTCTTCAAAGGACTTTTTCCTCCAAACCAGTCTGGGAACTGTACCGCTTCTTCTTTCCATGAAGCCCCTTGGTCTGCAAGCAGTATTCGTATGGGCTCAGCCCTTCCTATAAATCAACATTAGAGAATTAGTCAAGAGCACATTTATATTAAGAAATAAGACTAGCAAATCAATACAAGACATATGGGCAAATGTACTAAGTCTTGGAGAGTGATAAAATAGAAGGAGATAAACTACCAACCACTCAGCTCTTGTCATTTTTCAAACATAGCCTGTAACATGGCAGTTAGGGACTGTTTATCTCTCTCCAGTTTATAACTATCCAATGCTTAGTAAATCTAAATCTTGCCATGATGTGGCAATGTGAATGGTGTAATGGTTAGCATTGCTGCTTCAGAGCACTGGGGTCATGGGCTCAATTCTCACCATGGCCCTAACTGTGCTGAGTTTGTATATTCTGCCTGTGTTTGCGTGAGTTTCCTCTGGGTATTTCGGTTTCCTTCCACAATCCAAAAACTATACATGTAGGTTAATTGGCTCCCAACAAATTTAACCCTAGCATGAGAGAGAGAGAGTGTGTGTGTGTGTGTGTGTGTGTGTGTGTGTGTGTGTGTGTGTGTGTGTGTGTGTGTGTGTACATATGGTAGGGAATACATATTGTAAGCTCCAATGGGGAAAGGACTGATGTGCATTGGTGTAACTAGGGCCAGGCAAGCAGGGCGGCGCCATGGGGCAGGAATTGTACCTGAAACCACCTGCTACCATTGTGCTGCACTGTCCACACCCCCAATACTGGGTTGCTGCCAGGAATGCTACCAATGTCACATCACGTTGCCCCCAGCTGTGCTGTCTGGGGTCAGCCGCAAATGTCAATGGTGTTCTTTTTTTGCATATGCATTCCGAATCTTCTAATGCATATGCAGATTTGTGAGTTCATTGGTGGGCGTCTTTTATCCTTTCTAAGCAGCTCGTCACATGCGATTTTTAGCAAGAGCAGATTTGTGAACATCACTATCTCAGCCTCAATAGCGATCCATAATGAATCAGGACCACAGTCTGTTTAGTAATCAGTCACTTACCCCTCAGTGGGAAATAAGTTATAACGTAGCCAGTCACTGGAAAACAGAAAGAATATAGTTGTTACAGAAATACTGTATCATTATGTGTACAAAGGCATATTCAATCATTTCAAAGAATGATAAGTGACTATTTTGATTAGGAAGACCAGATTGCTTTTTTTGTTAAACTGCACATCCTGTCTTGAGCATGCACAGAAACAGGAATCGATGCTTGGCTTCCCAATTGTGGTCATACACACACAGGGGCTAAGGTTGATGCTAAAGCACAGCCACTGCGTCTTTTTACACAGCGGATGTGCAAAATCATGCTTAGGTAAACAAATGCCCACTGCTGGCTTCTCTGATCCACTGCTGAGCTTTTACTTCTATCTATCTATTTATCTATCCATCTATCTATCTATCCATCCAGGGCTTAAAGTGGTCCTGGTGAGATGGTGGAACTCATGGAGAAGGACCATGGAGGCACCAGGACCTGAGGAAGGAGTAGGTTGCTGCAGCTCATCAGTAACACTAGTGCCGCTTGAATCATTGATTGCCGCAGATAATGGGGTGCGCTTTTCTGTTGGAATTACTGTGCAGCGCAATGGAGATGGTGGAACTAGTTCCCCATACCATTACAGGTGGTGGAACTCAGTTCCACCTCGTCCCCCCCCCCCCCCCCCACACACACACACACACACACACACACACACTTTAACCCCTGTATCTATCTATCTATCTATCTATCTATCTATCATATTAATATTTGATTTTTAAGGCAAAAATATTTGTAAAAATGTAAAAAAAACAAATTAAAAAGCTTTTCAGATTAAATGTTTTTATTATTTTCACATTGTGAATTGGTCTGAACAGGGAGTACCACCGTTCTATGGGCCTAATTCAGACGTGATAGCATCAGCAACATTTTTCATTAATGGGCAAAACCATGTGCACTGCAGGGGGGGACAGATATAACATGTGCAGAGAGAGTAGATTTGGGTGGGGTGTATTCAAACTGAAATCTTAATTGCAGTGTAAAAATAAAGCAGCCAGTATTTACCCTGCACAGGAACAAAATAACCCACCCAAATCTAACTCTCTCTGCACATGTTATATCTGCCCCACCTGCAGTGCACATGGTGGCTCATTCCGAGTTGTTCGCTCTGTATTTTTTTCTCGCAACTGAGCGATTAGTCGCTAATGCGCATGCGCAATGTCCGCAGTGCGATTGCGCCAAGTAAATTTGCTATGCAGTTTGGTATTTTACTCACGGCATTACAAGGTTTTTTCTTCGTTCTGGTGATCGTAATGTGATTGACAGGAAGTGGGTGTTTCTGGGCGGAAACTGGCCGTTTTATGGGTGTGTGCGAAAAAACGCTACTGTTTCTGGGAAAAACGCGGGAGTGGCTAGAGAAACGGAGGAGTGTCTGGGCGAACGCTGGGAGTGTTTGTGACGTCAAACCAGGAACGACAAGCACTGAACTGATCGCAGTTGCCGAGTAAGTGTGGAGCTACTCAGAAACTGCTAAGAAGTGTCTATTCGCAATTTTGCTAATCTTTAGTTCGCAATTTTGAGAAGCTAAGATTCACTCCCAGTAGGCGGCGGCTTAGCGTGTGCAAAGCTGCTAAAAGCAGCTTGCGAGCGAACAACTCGGAATGAGGGCCCTGGTTTTGCCCATTAGAGAAAGACTTTGTTGCTGTGATCAGGTCTGAATTAGGCCCTATGTTTGTCTTTCCTCACTACTATTTGTGCTGATTGAGCTGTTTATTTATAATGTTCTACAAGCCTGTTTTGGCAACAGGAGTTAGGAAAGCTCTGTCGTATCTACACAACTGCTAATTAATCAAGATTCAATTTTTTTTGTACTAAGTGCATCCATACTAATGAGATATAAGTAACTGGATACCAGAGAAGAGTTTGTTATGTAGCAAGGTGATCACCTTGAGGAAACACAATAGTAAAGAGGATCATGAGTGACGCATATACCCAGATTATTTAGACGTGACCTGAGGCGTTTTAGGAAATGAGGGTCTGGTGTGCAAATTTGTTGCGTGCCCACTGTGAAAATAAGTCACTGTTGTCACCAAAGAAGATAGGAAAAACTCTGGAAATCTGCCATGACGTTGCTATGTTCTGCGCATGCACCTTAATTATAGAGATATCCTGAGAAATGGCACCAATAAGATATTTACAGGAATGTCTTCTCTGGAAATGGTGTGCTGACAGCCACTTGGGCAGACCCTCTTAGACTCAACGGCACCCACTAAACTCTAGATAACCTCACTGGACCCGATGTTGTACAGAAATGTACTGGTGAGACATTAAGATGAATTTTACAGAAAAATGTGCACACTGCACATAAACATACATCCATATTCTGTGAACCCATGTGCTTCAGGTGGGTCAGGGGCCATAAACATAAACACTACCCTAAGCTTGCTGCACATATGTATAAATATGTTAGATATGAGAAATATGGCTGAGGTGAATCTTTGGAAATAATAATGGTTGTCACATCTTAAGTTTGAAGCAATGCAAAATGCAGAAATGTTGCAACCGACTGTCTACTGAGACATCCACTGACAACTGCGCTATTCCATCATGGCAGGTGCTAAGACGCACCATCGGTTGCAACATCAAAGATTGCACCTACCATATGGCAGGTCTGAACATGGCCATCTGCATCAGTGCATCTGCGTATTTGGACTCCGTTGTCTGCGTATTTGGACTCAGCTGCATTCAACTAAATTCTGTTTAATCTCTGATTAATGTATCAATTACTGCTCCAAACAGCTGCTATTGCATCTGCATTCCGGGCCCGATTCAGTAAGGATTGCAGTTTCTGCGATCAAATAGTTGCCGCCCAGAAATACAGAAAAACCGCCCATCGTAAAAATTGCGAATGTATTGCAATATGCGGGCTGATCGCAAAATCATACGCAATTACTGTAACATCGAAGATTTTTCCTATTTGCGAAAGACAAGGTTGTCCACAGTTTTTGCTAAACAAGAGGCTGGAAATGGTTTTCGCTGACGTCAAATGCCCTCCTTGAAAACGCCTATGCACACTTGTGTTTTTTCAGACACATCCAGAAAATAGCGGGTTTCCGCTCAGAAATGCCGGCTTCCTGTCACTCAAACAGCGGTTGCATTGCAATCACAATGTGTACGCATTTTCTGTCTCTGTTTTTGCTAGTGCATGTGCAATGCGAACGATGTAAATGTGATGTAATCACCCAGATTGTGAAACGCAAATTTTGCAATCCAACCTGAATTAGGCCCTCTGTACAAGTATTTATACTCACACTATTTAATTACATTGTGCCGGTACAGCAAACAGTACAGTGCCAATCCTGTTAGCAGCAGACTACAGTGCCATTCCTATTAGCTTCAGACTACAATGCCATTCCTAATAGCAGCAGACTACAGTGCCAATCCTGTTAGCAGCAGACTACAGTGCCATTCCTATTAGTAGCAGACTGCAGTGCCATTCCTATTAGTAGCAGACTACAGTGCCATTCCTATTAGCAGCAGACTGCAGTTCCATTCCTATTAGCAGCAGACTACAGTGCCATTCCTATTAGCAGCAGACTACAATGCCATTCCTATTAGCAGCAGACTGCAGTGCCATTCCTATTAGCAGCAGACTACAGTGCCATTCCAATTAGCAGCAGACTGCAGTGCCATTCCTATTAGCAGCAGACTACAGTGCCATTCCTATTAGCAGCAGACTGCAGTGCCATTCCTATTAGTAGCAGACTGCAGTGCCATTCCTATTAGCAGCAGACTGCAGTGCCATTCCTATTAGCAGCAGACTGCAGTGCCATTCCTATTAGCAGCAGACTGCAGTGCCATTCCTATTAGTAGCAGACTGCAGTGCCATTCCTATTAGTAGCAGACTGCAGTGCCATTCCTATTAGCAGCAGACTACAGTGCCATTCCTATTAGTAGCAGACTGCAGTGAAATTCCTATTAGCAGCAGACTACAGTGCCATTCCTATTAGCAGCAGACTACAGTGCCATTCCTATTAGCAGCAGACTGCAGTGCCATTCCTATTAGTAGCAGACTATATTAGCAGCAGACTACAGTGCCATTCCTATTAGCAGCAGACTACAGTGCCATTCCTATTAGCAGCAGACTACAGTGCCATTCCTATTAGCAGCAGACTATATTAGCAGCAGACTACAGTGCCATTCCTATTAGCAGCAGACTGCAGTGCCATTCCTATTAGCAGCAGACTATATTAGCAGCAGACTACAGTGCCATTCCTATTAGCAGCAGACTACAGTGCCATTCCTATTAGCAGCAGACTATATTAGCAGCAGACTACAGTGCCATTCCTATTAGCAGCAGACTACAGTGCCATTCCTATTAGCAGCAGACTGCAGTGCCATTCCTATTAGCAGCAGACTGCAGTGAAATTCCTATTAGCAGCAGACTAGTGCCATTCCTATTAGCAGCAGACTGCAGTGCCATTCCTATTAGCAGCAGACTGCAGTTCCATTCCTATTAGCAGCAAACTATATTAGCAGCAGACTACAGTGCCATTCCTATTAGCAGCAGACTACAGTGCCATTCCTATTAGCAGCAGACTATATTAGCAGCAGACTACAGTGCCATTCCTATTAGCAGCAGACTGCAGTGCCATTCCTATTAGCAGCAGACTATATTAGCAGCAGACTACAGTGCCATTCCTATTAGCAGCAGACTACAGTGCCATTCCTATTAGCAGCAGACTGCAGTGCCATTCCTATTAGCAGCAGACTTCAGTGAAATTCCTATTAGCAGCAGACTACAGTGCCATTCCTATTAGCAGCAGACTGCAGTGCCATTCCTATTAGCAGCAGACTATATTAGCAGCAGACTACAGTGCCATTCCTATTAGCAGCAGACTACAGTGCCATTCCTATTAGCAGCAGACTGCAGTGAAATTCCTATTAGCAGCAGACTACAGTGCCATTCCTATTAGCAGCAGACTGCAGTGCCATTCCTATTAGCAGCAGACTATATTAGCAGCAGACTACAGTGCCATTCCTATTAGCAGCAGACTAAATTAGCAGCAGACTACAGTGCCATTCCTATTAGCAGCAGACTGCAGTGCCATTCCTATTAGCAGCAGACTATATTAGCAGCAGACTACAGTGCCATTCCTATTAGCAGCAGACTACAGTGCCATTCCTATTAGCAGCAGACTATATTAGCAGCAGACTACAGTGCCATTCCTATTAGCAGCAGACTGCAGTGCCATTCCTATTAGCAGCAGACTGCAGTGCCATTCCTATTAGCAGCAGACTATATTAGCAGCAGACTACAGTGCCATTCCTATTAGTAGCAGACTGCAGTGAAATTCCTATTAGTAGCAGACTGCAGTGCTATTCCTATTAGCAGCAGATTAGTTATAATAATTACACCCACTCAATGTCCCACTAATCAGCACAGTGGTTTAGGGGGGGTGAGTCAGACCTGATCTCTGGGCTGCTATGCTGTCCTGCGTTCAGATAGTCGTCGCTTCCAGGAGGAGTGTAAATTTGCTGAACAAGTGTGTGATTGCATGTATACGCCGAGCTGCAAAAATCCACTGTGTGCAGTCTCTGCGCAGCCCAGGACTTACTCCTACAGTGTGATGAGAACAGGCTGATCAGGACCGGACACCCTCCCTAAAAACGTTTGGGAACCCCTGCTTTTTCCCGGATACTCCCAATAAACGGTCAGTTACCACCCACAAACAGACTCCTCCTGTCACTCACCTTGTGAACGCCCGTGCAATAGGATTTTTTGCACCATCCCTTCGCTGACCGGCTATGCCCTTTGCGGTGCATATGCATGTGCCGTTAGGACCTGATCGCCCGTTGTGCAAAAATGCAAAGCAGCAATCAGGAATGAATCAGGCCCTAGGTCTGTGTATCTTACCCCAAGCCTACTGATGAAGAGTACATAGCTACCACTTGGCACTTATTAAAGTCACATCCTTATTCCCTTTCTCCCTAGACCAACCATACTGTGCATAGCACACACTTGCCTACCTGACCCTCTCCATGAGGGAGAAAATGCTCTTTTCCTGGACTTTCCTGGTAATGTATGATTGCCATCACCTGTGGTGAAACACCTTTCTTATCAATTAACTAGCTTACCACAGGTGATGGCAATCATACATTACCAGGAAAGTCCAGGAACAGAGCATTTTCTACCTCATGGAGAGGGTCAGGTAGGCAAGTATGGCATAGCAATAACAGAGGAGAAAGACACCAGAACAGAGAGCCACTCTGGGGACCTAAACACATCTTGCTGTAAGACTACTTGGGTTCTCATCCCTTCTACCAATGCCAGCGTAAGCATCACCCCACTTTAGGCAGGTACTCACCAGTCTTAAATGCTTTTCTTCGAAGCATTCAGCATATTACTGGATGATATATTCTTTCTTTCTACTCAGCAGTTGGATCAAGTATCTTCAACTCCTTCATCCTCCTCTCACACTGGAGCACTCTGTGTGTATTGTAAGCTACCCCCCAGGCTGAGGCACAAAGCCAGTTGGCAACACCACAATAAGTCAAAATCAGAGTACTAAGCAGTGATAAAAGTGGAGAAGTGAGCCAGTGGAGAAGTGAGCCAGTGGAGAAGTTGCAACCAATCAGCATTGATGTAACATTTATAATTTGCATACTACAAAATTATACAGGGCAGCTGATGGGCAACTTCTCCACTGCCTCACTTCTCCACTTTTATCACTGCTTAGTACATGTCCCCCTAAGACTTTGCCAAACTTATTCAAGCAGTTGGCCATGTTGTCCTGGAAACACTTGTTGCTGCCCATTGTTTAATCCTAGTTTCACCTAGACAAATTGGGGTTTTAGCCCCTGCTAAATATGAGTTACAGAGGATTCCAGACGACAGCCCCTCCATTGTGAAGGTATCAATATGGCAAAGTAATGTTTCCTAAAAACTACTCTGCTGATTCCACAGAAGAAGCAAACTAGTAATAGAAGTAGGGCAATGATGAGTCTGAACTTCTTGACAGTACAGAAGATGGGCTACGGCTTCTACTGAAAAGCCTGGGATTGTGGTGGTGAATTGGGTAGGATTGTATTTCTTTTGGGTAGAGAAGTGAAGTGTGTGGTTGAGAAGCTGGCACTTCACTCCTAGGGCTCTGTGATTATAACCTCTTTTACTGTAGGTAAAGTTGTTAAACAGGTTTGTCATGCAGAGAACACACTGGTAATTACACTGGTAATTGTTATTGTATGTTGTTATTACAATAAAGCCTGTTCGTGCAACAAATCCTGTTTAATAAGGCAAAACCCAACTGGTGTTGCTGTTTTAAAAATTAACACTTTAAATGTATCTGCTAACTCGCTAATATCATATGTGCAGTACGACAAATTAATATTATTTTATTTGGTACAGATCCTCATAATATTTAATTTGGAGACAAGAGAAATATAGCCCATAATTAAACCATGCTGCACTTCAATATATTTATTTTCTATGTATGCAGGGTAAATACTGGCAGCTTTTGCATGTAGTCCACAGATGCTGGACAGCTTTATTTTTACACTGCTACATAGAATTGATATAGAGCAAGCCCCTCCCAAATCAAAAGCTCTCTGCATATTTTAAATCTGTACCACCTACAGTGCTACATGGTTTTACCATGGCATATCTCCCAACATGACCCTCTCCAGGACTCGGGACACAATGCTTCGCATCTGTATTTTTCACTTAATGTATGATTGCTGGCACCTGTTGAACAGGTGAATGGATAAGAAAGATGTTTCACCACAGGTGATAGCAATCATAAATTAAGAGAGAAGCCCAGGAGCAGAGCTTTCTGTCCCTCCCGGAGAGGTGATGTTGTGGGAGGTATGCCATGGTGCAAGTTACTTGCTTTAATTTGCTTTGCTCCCAACTCAAAATCAGAGATAAATTTAAACACTACTATAAAAGTTTTCATTCATTATATAAACAAATAAAATTAGATTGTATATTGAATTCATTCAAATTAAAATAATCATACTGTATAATGCTTTTGTTAAAAACGAAAATAATTAATAGGAATCTAACATCTTTATACAGCCCTTGCAACCAATACAACCAAGTTCTTACTTGTTTGTCCTTTCAGGGAGTCGTCTAGGAACTTGTGCTTTACATCCAAACCTAGACTGTGTTTATATAGAAGACTACTTTTGCTGAGTCACAGTGACAGCCCTCAACGTAAAACGAAGCATGCAAATTATAGATGCTGCTTTTCTGTGTGCTTGCAAGGCATAAATCAAAGAAAAATCATGTTATTGTAATGTGTGTATACTATACATGCATGATACTTGCAGATGTTCCTGGTGTGCACTTTGCAAAAAGTGATCATGCGCACTTCTCAGTTTCATTAAACATACTGTATGTAGTTTAGACTGCATCATCAGATGCAATTGGCACAGATTTCTTTAGTAGATAAAAGCACAGTATGATACAGATTTGTACCTGGGTATACGGTTCGTCAAGTATAGGACCATGGGGGTCATTCCGAGTTGTTCGCTCGCTAGCAGTTTTTAGCAGCCATGCAAACACATTATCGCCGCCCACCGGGGAGTCCTTGCAGCAAACAAATAGTATGATAGTATAGGCATTAATGAATCTTGGTGGGACGAATCTTACGATTGGACAGTCAATCTTGAGGGTTATATGCTGTTCAGGAGAGATAGATTAAATCAACAGGGTGGAGAGGTATGTTTTTGCGTAAAGCCATTTTTAAAACCTGAAATACGGGAAGATATTCATGAGGGGACTGCAAATACTGTTGAGACCTTATGGGTAGAAATTGCAAGCGGGGGAAAGGGAACAAAAAAGATAGTATTAGGACTACGCTACAAGCCCCCTGGTATGAATGTGTCTGATGAGGAATTGTTACTGAATCAGACTGAAAAAGCGGCAGGATTAGGTGACGCAATAGTGCTGGGACATTTTAGCTATCCGGAGATTAACTGGAAAAATGATTCATGTGACACTGGTAGGGGCAATAGGTTTTAAAACACAGTAAATAATCACTACTTACTTCAATTAATCGAGGGAACAACTAGGTACAATGCAATCATAGACCTGGTACTAACAAACAATGGGGATTTGATATCAAATATTATAGTAGGGGAGCCCATGGGAAACAGTGACCACAATATGGTCACATTCAATATCAGTTTTCATAAGCAGACCTATATAGGCTCAACTAGGACTCTAAACTTTAGTAAAGCTAACTTTAACCTGATGCGGGAAGCTCTAAGCTACATTGAATGGGAAACCTTGTTTCAAGGCAAAAATACTGCAGAGAAATGGGATGTATTAAAAAATAAGAGGAGAGCGTTCAAAAAATACAAATCAGATGGGAAGGCGGAGTCATTCCAGTATTATAAGGATTGCAACAAAACATGCAAAAAAGAAATAAGAGCGGCTAAAGTAGAAACGGAAAAGCAAATAGCAAGGGATAGCACATGAAACCCCTATAAGGTTTTTAAACCCATCAACAGCAAAAGATTAAAATGAGTTCTTCTCATCTGTATTCATAAAACACAGGAATTAACACTTAATCTCAGCAGCGATAATGTCCCAGAGCTTATTTAAGCGAGGAAGTAGTCTGTGAACGATTAAAAAAAAATAAGATTAATAAGTCAGCAGGTCCCAATGGAATTTACCAAAGGGTTCTCAGGGAGCTACACTACCAACTAGCAAGACCGCTATTTTTGACCTTCGATGACTCGCTTACATCAGGCATGGTTCCCAAAGATTGGCGCATAGCAAAAGTTGTGCTAATATTCAAAAAGGGAAGTAAATCTGATCCAAGTAATTATAGACCAGTAAGTCTTACATCTATTGTGGGGAAAGTACTGGAAGGTATTTTAAGGGATAGTATACAGAAGTTCTTTGAAGCCAATAAGGTTATTAATAGAAACCAACATGGATTTGTGAAGGATAGATCATGTCAAACAGACTTATTAGGCTTTTATAAAAACAGCGCAAACCTAGATCAGGGTAAGAAGGTGGATGTAATCTTTTTAGACTGTGCTAAAGCTTTCGATACAGTACCGCACATAAGATTTATCTACAAATTACAAGAACTGGCGCTAGGAAGCACAATATGCACTTGCGTTAGAAATTGGTTAGATAATAGGGAGCAGCGAGTTGTTGTAAATGGAACTTTTTCAAGTTGGACTGAAGTACGAAGTGGTGTGCCACAATGGTCTGTACTTTGGGGGTCATTCAGACCCGATCGCACACTGCAATTTTTTGCAGCCGTGCAATTGGGTCTGAACAGCGCATGCATGCAGGTCACAATGCGCAGGCACGTCGCTATCCAGCGACGGGCAGCGACGAGAAGAACGAAGAAAGCGTTCGCAGCAGTGAATGCAAGAAGATTGACAGGAAGAGGCCGTCTGGGGGTGTTTTCTGGGAGTGGCCAGGAAAACGTAGGCGTGCCCGTCCATTTCCAGGGAGGGATCCTGATGTCAGCTCCAGCAAGGATCATCACAGCGGCTGAGTAAGTCTTGAGCTGTGCAGAGACTGCACAAACTTTTTGTATGTGCCGCTCTCTGCACAAGCGAACGCACCACTGCAAAGGCATTACCTCCTCCCCTGTAGGCAGCGATTACCTGGTCGCAGCAGTGCAAAAAAATAGCCTGTTTGCGAAGAGGATGGTGTAAATTTTTTGCGGACAACACCAAACTGTGTAAGGCTATAAATACGGAGGGAGATGCTGAGTCTCTTCAGAATTACTTAGTTAAACTGGAAGCATGGGCAGCAAAATGGAGAATGAGGTCCAACACAGACAAGTGTAAGGTAAACACAGACAAGTGTGTTTGGTAGCAAAAACAAAAATACCACTTACATACTACATAGGGTACAGCTAGGGGATTCTGTACTGGAAAAAGACTTAGGTGTTCTCATAGATAACAAACTTAGCAGTAGTAACCAAAGTAGGATTGCAGCAAAGAAGGCAAACAAGGTATTAGCATGCATAAAGTGGGGAATTGATGCAAGGGATGAAAGTGTTACACTCCTATTATATAAATCCCTAGTGAGGCCACATCTCGAATATTGTGCACAGTTTAGGGCACCATACTACAAAAAGGATATCCTAGAATTAGAAAAGGTACAGAGGCGGGCAACCAAATTGATTAAGGGAATGGAAAAGCTAGAATACGACAAAAGGCTTGCTAATCTAGGCATGTTCACTTTGGAAGATTAAGAGGGGACATGATCAACATTTACAAGTATATAAGGGGACAATACACAGAACTTGCAGAGGATCTGTTTTTGGTAAGATCAACACACGGACAGCCGCTTAGGTTAGAGGAGAGGAGATTTCGCACAATGAGACGAAAAGGTTTCTTCACAGTAAGGACAATACGTGTTTGGAACTCCCTGCCTGAGAGAGTAGTCATGGCGGACTCTGTTAACACTTTTAAGAATGGGCTAGATAAATTCTTAATGGATAAGGATATACCTGTATATGGTTATGGTGGTTAGATTGCGCACTATATTTAAAAGAAATAACTAAATAACGGCCAACTTCTTCATCATTTTCAATGTATAAAATTAGTGGTAATAAAATAATACAGTGTAGGAGACCACCAATAGGTTGAACTCAGTGGACAAATTGTCTTTTTTCAAACTCAGAAACTATGTTACTATGTATGACATTTGTCTTTTTTTAACTTCAACAACTATGTAACTATGTTACATAATGTATTGCTGCGATATGCAATAATGCACAATCAGTTACCATTGACCCAAGTAAAATATAACCCCCAAAGCTAACCTACTTATTCCGATACTCCAAGACAGTATATTCATCAATCATGCACAGTGGCGGATCTTGCCACGGGCAAGCGGTACTTTTGCCCGGGGCGCCGGCGCCATCCGGAGGGCGCCGCACCAGGGCAAGATCCGCCACTGTGCCCCCCGCAGTGCCCCGCTGTGCCCCCCGCTTTGAAGGGAACCAGACGCACAGCGTCTAGTTTCCCTTCATTGAGAGGACGTCAAGTTTCCCTTCATTGAGAGGACGTCACCGCGCACTGCACAGCATAGTGGCACAGACACTAGGGGTCATAATTGACCTCTAGTGTCTATGCTGTTCTATGGGAGAGACGTAATAACGTCTCTCCCATAGATCGAGGAGAGGAGAGGAGAAGAGCGCCGCCGCCGGCGGAGGAGGTCTGCAGTGGTCTGGATCAGGAACAGGGATGGTAAGTATACTTTTTTTATTTTATTTTTTCTTTCAGCGTCGCTACAGGGGGCATAAATGGGGGCGTAACTGATCACGCCCCCATTTGAAGCCACGCCTCTATACTTTGCCCGGGGCGCCACAAGGCCAAGAACCGGCCCTGATCATGCACTATTATCTTTTATTCAGTAATGTTTATTGAACATGTTTTACAAACATAAAAGAAACAACAGTTCATACAGCAACAAAGAAATTCCCAGATAATCTAGATTATTAATAGATAATGCAGAGAGAAGGTCACAGCCAGTATATAACATGTGCCATCCACATCTGTCAAAAACATATGGTGTACTTGTTAAAATGTAAAACATGGTATCACATAACCATTGACAAAAGACATTATTGTGATTGGATAGGATGAAAAGATACAGAGGACTACAATATTGTATGAAAGCATCTACAGACACATCCCAGCCAAACCATTAGCTTTCCTATGTATGTGCGTGGAGTCATTCCACCAGTGACACAAATGAACGAGAGACTGCATAGGATAGAGAGAATATAAGCACCCTGTTTGTTATGAAGCTAAACTGGCTGGAACTGCTTTTTTTAGGTTGTTAGGGGTGAATAGGAGGTCAAGGCTGTCAATCAATCATTTAGCCAATGGAATTTGTTTTGGTAGGCGGGTTGTTTGAGATTATATAGGACAGGGCTGAGGAATTCAAATTCCTCTTGCCATTTTGGGATCCCACCCACCCACCCGGCAAAATGACTTTTATTTAATTTCAATTAAATGTTTTTCCCGTTGGAATAAAATTTTATGAGTTATTCCAGCAAGGTGAGGCGCAGCGGGCGGAAAGCAGTGCTCATCGGCAGCTCAATTTAGCGCAGCAGAGCTTGGCTAGCATTTCTCCTTTGAGAAAAGGCGAGTCGGTCACTACCTCAGGGGAGGACCAGGTCACCATCTTAAGGAGGGACCAGCACTGTGCTAGTTAAGGGGAGATGGTTCTACTCAAGACGGATTGCGCAAGGGGCAGAAACTCTGCCCCATTTGTTTAATGATTAAAAGTTTTTAAGCCATGGCCGAGTTGGCACTGCTTTTGTCGCCACCAGTGATTAAGATTTCTAATTCCAGATTCGAATTTAAATAAATTTGTCTGTGACCTCATTTTCCAATCTATACAGTTGTCCGTGTTTTTATTTATTGGTTGAATTATTTAAATTGTGGCGTAATAATAAAACATATGGGTGACTTAATATCTTTTGAGGGCAATTTTGTTCTGTGTAAATAAAGCACTCATGACCCACTTTATTGTTCACCAGAGCTATACAATCACAGACCGTGGCTGCCATAGAAGCCATCCAAATACTAACAACCAGTATATTAGCTAACATGAGCTCCGTGGACACAAACAATAAATTATCATCATCACCACCAATAACAGGCAGAGCTCAAAAAGACAGGCAGAAGATGAAGCCAATGGGACTGAGACAGCCACCCTGGTAACATAGCCCCTCATTATAATCCAAATATTCTGCATGCTAATAGAAGATGACCAAAGTCACAGGAAAAGTCTGACATTCAGGGCAGTGACGATCACAGGCCCTGCCAAACTCCTCTAGGTGAGGAAGACTGAAATATGATCTACTGTATGTGCTAAAAATAACTGGATTTGCAGGAAATGTGCAGTCATTGTTACACTATAGTATAGGGAGTAACCAGTACCGAGCCCTAATCCTCATCAGATGGTCTTTCTCCCAACAGACATGCAACAGAGGCACATCCCCCAGCACACAGTGTCTAGTAGTCATAGGTAACACAGAGAGATAAACTGAGTCAGGCTGGTGAACCACCATGCAATATTATTAGGGTAATTCAAATGGACAAATTAGGAAAGGGAGGTAAACAAATGATCTGCACTATCAGAGAAAGGAAAAGGATCCCACTCTTATAATGAGTACAAACACTGCAAACACACAAATGTCCATATGCAGGATTTTAGCAACAAGAAAAGAGGTGGGGTGGTGGTGGTGGGATGGGGTAGAAACATGTAATTTGACAGCAGCTAAGAACTAGGGATGGCAATCACAGCCTGGGTGTGGAACCATCGGGTTCCCCCCCATCAATGGTAAAAAGTATGCAACATCGGTCATAGACCAATGATGATTTCTAATCATCGATGGCCATCCCTACTAAGAGTCACTTGTTCCATCTAGCTTGCCTCAAAGATGTATCAAACCTTGGAGATAGGAAAGTGGAAAAAGTACTAACCAATCAGCAAAGCATAAATGTTTTTGAGTCCATGTGGTCAGTGGCGCACCCAGGGGGGGTTTCCGAGTACCCAGAAACCCCCCTCCACTAAAAAAAAAAAAATTTTTTTTTTTTTTTTTTTTTTAGCTGCATGAGTATTATTAATGACTGTCTAGCGTCCTCTGCAGCCTGCTGTCTTCCTGGTGGCACTTGCAAGTGCAATAAAAGTTTACTTTATTTTAATTATAGTACATATATATCCATGTGCATACATATATACACATGTATATACATACATACATACATACATACATACATACATATAAACACACACACATGATATATATATAAATGTGTATATATATGTGTACTGTATGTGTGTGTACATATATATATATATATATGTGTATGCTTGTTTAATATGCTATGTATATGTGTGTGTATGTATATATATATATGTATATATATGTGTAGATATATGTGTGTATGTATGTATGTATATATACAGTGAAGGGATGACGGCGGCACTCAGTCAGACTTCGCAACTGAACTAAATTCTTTTTATTATGCCAACATGTTTCGGGGATTAAACCCCGTCTGGCCCTGACATGTTGGCATAATAAAAAGAATTTAGTTCAGTTGCGAAGTCTGACTGAGTGCCGCCGTCATCCCTTCACTGTGCATTGTGGAAAGCATATTCCACTAGGAGGGCACCGCAGCAATTTACAGCAGTTATCCAGGGGAGTGCCGGGACCATTTGTTCGCTATATATATATATATATACACACACACAGACACACTAGTTTTACGGACCCAGCATATACTGGGTCACCTCAGTCCCCACCCCCGTGATTGGCTCCGCCCAGTTCTGGAAACCCCCCCATGCAAATCCTGCGTTTGCCACTGCATGTGGTGTTTACATCACTGTGGGGGAGGTGTACTGTACTAATCCATGGATAGAGAGAAAGTACCAGCCAATCAGCTCCTAACTGTCATTTTACAGGCTGTGTGTTTAAAATGTGACAGAAGCTGATTGGTTGGTATTTTATCTCTCTCAACTTTTGGGAAGATGTACTAAGCAGTGAAAAGAGTGGAGAAGTGAGTCAGTGGATAAGTTGCCCATGGCAACCAATCAGCTGCTCTGTATAATTTAATACTATGCAAATTATATATGCTTCAATGCTGATTGGTTGCCATGGGCAACTTCTCCACTGACTCACATATCACTGCTTAGTACATTTCTCATCTCTAGCCAAGGTTTCATACATCTCCCCAAATGGAACATCATCTAAACATACTGCACTCATCATACAGTGAAACTGTAACTTCTCTTTTTTCATAGTAATATCAAAAGCAAAACCCATGATCAAACACAGATAAGCAAACGCCTTTCATCATCTGTAGAGACTGCAGTCTCAGGGGGATTAGAGTCTTACTAGGCTGAAATGTACACAGTTTGTGATTCCCTATACTGTAGGCTGAGCTTGTACAAGAACTTACAAGAATTTGTATAATGTAGCTTATCATTCAGACTGTTGTGTATTTTATAGAACCAAAGGCTTCCAAAAGTATTTACAGCATGTGATTTGTGCTGCAATTGATGTTTTATTATTCATTCATTTTGAATGAATATTGTACTTTTGCTGTATGTATATGATTTTTAATAGAATTAAGTATTACATTACAGCCTATAGATTGTTTGATACACCAGATATACTATATTATTATTATTATTATTATTATTATTATTATTGTATTTAATATAAGTGTATCACAGCGCAGTGCATACGGCAGACATTAGTACAATACAGGGTACACAGAATTTAACATTACAGTAACAGAAAAACTAAAACAGCACAGGTAAAAATTAGCAGCACAATTCTCACACAGTAGAGCTGAGATGTAAGGAAGCAAAGGAGTAGTTGGCATACTATTAGGGGCAGACAGCCATTAGAAGCAGGGACGTGCAGTCAGGGGAGGCAGGGGAGGCAGTGCCTCCCCTGTGATTAATTATTAAAATAATATAAAGAAGATACTTATGACACATATTCTGTGTCATAAGTATCTTCTTTATTTTCTTCTAATAATTGTATGGCCTTCAAGTACTTTGGGAGGCACTGATAGCAGTGCCTCTCGTGGATAATGGGAACGGGACAGAGCGGGGGGCGGGGCCAAGCACGGGGCTGTAAAAGCCCATTAAAAAATATATGGAAAGCGGCACTGAAACAAGTGCCTCGCTGACAGGGACACCACCCCCATGTCAGCGAGGCACCTGTGATTGGACAGCGGATCCAGTGCTGGATCCGCCGTCCAATCACACACATGCGGCGCTGGAGGCGGCGGTCCCGGCGGTGAGTATCGCTGGAGGTAGCCGGGAGGGAGCAGTGGCCTTGGAGTGTGTGCGGTTCTCCTCCGTGCTCCCACTGACCCGAGCAGCAGCGTGCGGCTCTCCCCCTCCTGCGCCCTCCCGCTGACCGGAGCTACTGTCCCTCTCCTCCGGCGGCGTGCGGCTCTCCCCCTCCTGCGCCCTCCCGCTGACCGGAGCTACTGTCCCTCTCCTCCGGCGGCGTGCGGCTCTCAGCAGGTATTTAGTGTGTGTGTTAGTGTGTCTGTTATACCCCTTTTCCACTAGCTCAAAAAACACGGGTAAATGCACGGGGGCGCGCATTTACCCGTGTTTTTGGCAAGTGGAAAAGGGTCAACCCGGATCAAGTGACCCGTGAATCCTACCCGGCTATTTACCTGGGTAGGACACGGGAATGATCCGGGTAGGGTTCTAGTGTAAACGGGAGCCGTGTCGATGCGACACGGCTCCCGTTTACACTGTATGGAAGGGCGGCGCTGGGAGATCATGTGATCTCCCTGCGCCGCCCCTGCCGCGTCACTAGAAGCGTCACCAACCCGGCATATGCCGGGTTGTGACTGCTGATGGGAAAGGGGACGAGCACGGGTCGCAGCAGGGGGCAGCTCCCGTGTCAGGCTCCCGGCTGCGACCCGTGATCGTAAGTGGAAAAGGGGTATTAGTGTGTGTGCTTGTTAGTGTGTGTGTGTTAGTGTATAAGGATTTTATATACGGATGACAGAAATGTAATCATTGCAAGGGATTTGGGGCTCTATTTAAATGACACATACTGGGCTGGTATTTTCTACAGTTACCTTACCCCTCATTGTTAACATCGACCTGCAATATCGCTTTACTGCAGGCAATGAGCAACCTCATCGTTACTGAGTATTTTAATGGCTCAACTGAGATCAACAGGCTTGGACATGCTCTTATCACCTTACAGCTTCCACCATTAACTTGTTACAGAATGTTGTTGAAACCAATGAATTCTAATTGTTGGGTAACTCTACATTGTATTAGTGCCAACAGTTTTTGCTTTGTATTATATTTCTGATGGCAATGCATACCATTGTATCATAATATATATGACCGCTGACCGGAGCTACTGTCCCTCTCCTCCGGCGGCGTGCGGCTCTCAGCAGGTATTTAGTGTGTGTGTTAGTGTGTCTGTTAGTGTGTGTGCGTGTTAGTGTGTGTGTGTTAGTGTTAGTGTGTGTTAGTGTGTGTGTGTGTGTGTGTGTGTGTGTTAGTGTGTGTTAGTGTGTGTGTGTGTGTGTGTGTGTGTGTGTGTGTGTGTCCTTGCTGCGTTGTTGAATTACATTGCAAAGTCATTGCGCATGACTCTGCACCAGCCCTTCTCTGCTTTTTCCTGCTGCTGCGACCTGGGCCACCGTCATGGAGAACCGCCACTTGCTGCATCTATTACAAGGTGCTAAAATGCTGGTTTATTGCTGTGTTAGCCTTTGTGTGTGTGTGTCTTACCAGCTCAATATCTTTTCCCCATATTTAATTAACCCCCAGCCTGCCACGCTGTCACTTGCTCCTGTTACACGTGACTTCTGCATGATACCTGCTCTCATAGGTAGCCTATTAGTCCACTGTGGGCACCGTATGTACGAACGTGCAGGACCCATCACCTCCGATCATTAAACAATGGCACATATGCCTGGAGGTGACGGGTCCTGTACGTTCGTACATACAGTGCCCGTGGTGGAATAATAGGCTACCTATGACAGCAGGTACCGTGACGAAGAAGTCACGTGTAACAGGAGATGCGGAAGCAACTGACAGTGCAGTAGGCTGAGGATTAATAGAACATACGGGGAAAAGACATCGGGCCGGTAACAGATTTTACCGCTATATTACTGCTTAGTACATCCCGCCCTCACACTCTCTCTCTCTCTCTCTCTCTCTCTCAGTTTGTAAGTATAATGTTAATTTTTACAGGTACCCCTACCCTATTGGATTCTACTGGACAAGTGGACGTGATTCTCGGCGTGGGATGTAGGTAAGTAATCTCTCTCTCATTTTTACAGGTACCCCTATTGGATTCTACTGGACAAGTGGACGTGACCGGCGTGGGATGTAGGTAAGTATGTGTGAGTGTGTAAGTGTGTTTTAATTAGAGATGTGCACCGGAAATTTTTCGGGTTTTGTGTTTTGGTTTTGGGTTCGGTTCCGCGGCCGTGTTTTGGGTTCGAACGCGTTTTGGCAAAACCTCACCTAATTTTTTTTGTCGGATTCGGGTGTGTTTTGGATTTGGGTGTTTTTTTAAAAAAACCCTAAAAAACAGCTTAAATCATAGAATTTGGGGGTCATTTTGATCCCAAAGTATTATTAACCTCAATAACCATAATTTCCACTCATTTTCAGTCTATTCTGAACACCTCACACCTCACAATATTATTTTTAGTCCTAAAATTTGCACCGAGGTCGCTGGATGGCTAAGCTAAGCGACCCAAGTGGCCGACACAAACACCTGGCCCATCTAGGAGTGGCACTGCAGTGTCACGCAGGATGGCCCTTCCAAAAAATACTCCCCAAACAGCACATGACGCAAAGAAGAAAAAAAAGAGGCGCAATGAGGTAGCTGTGTGAGTAAGCTAAGCGACCCTAGTGGCCGACACAAACACCTGGCCCATCTAGGAGTGGCACTACAGTGTCACGCAGGATGGCCCTTCCAAATAACACTCCCCAAACAGCACATGACGCAAAGAAGAAAAAAAAGAGGCGCAATGAGGTAGCTGTGTGACTAAGCTCAGCGACCCAAGTGGCCGACACAAACACCTAGCCCATCTAGGAGTGGCACTGCAGTGTCATGCAGGATGGCCCTTCCAAAAAACACTCCCCAAACAGCACATGACGCAAAGAAGAAAAAAGAGGCGCAATGAGGTAGCTGTGTGACTAAGCTCAGCGACCCAAGTGGCCGACACAAACACCTGGCCCATCTAGGAGTGGCACTGCAGTGTCACGCAGGATGGCCCTTCCAAAAAATACTCCCCAAACAGCACATGACGCAAAGAAGAAAAAAAAGAGGCGCATTGAGGTAGCTGTGTGAGTAAGCTAAGCGACCCTAGTGGCCGACACAAACACCTGGCCCATCTAGGAGTGGCACTGCAGTGTCACGCAGGATGTCCCTTCCAAAAAACACTCCCCAAACAGCACATGATGCAAAGAAAAATGGAAGAAAAAAGAGGTGCAAGATGGAATTGTCCTTGGGCCCTCCCACCCACCCTTATGTTGTATAAACAGGACATGCACACTTTAACCAACCCATCATTTCAGTGACAGGGTCTGCCACACGACTGTGACTGAAATGACGGGTTGGTTTGGACCCCCACCAAAAAAGAAGCAATTAATCTCTCCTTGCACAAACTGGCTCTACAGAGGCAAGATGTCCACCTCATCATCATCCTCCGATTCATCACCGTGTACATCTCCCTCCTCACAGATTATCAATTCGTCCCCACTGGAATCCACCATCTCAGCTCCCTGTGTACTTTGTGGAGGCAATTGCTGCTGGTCAATGTCTCCACGGAGGAATTGATTATAATTCATTTTAATGAACATAATCTTCTCCACATTTTCTGGAAGTAACCTCGTACGCCGATTGCTGACAAGGTGAGCGGCGGCACTAAACACTCTTTCGAAGTACACACTTGTGGGAGGGCAACTTAGGTAGAATAAAGCCAGTTTCTGCAAGGGCCTCCAAATTGCCTCTTTTTCCTGCCAGTATACGTACGGACTGTCTGACGTGCCTACTTGGATGCGGTCACTCATATAATCCTCCACCATTCTTTCAATGGAGAGAGAATCATATGCAGTGCCAGTAGACGACATGTCCGTAATCGTTGGCAGGTCCTTCAGTCCGGACCAGATGTCAGCATCAGCAGTCGCTCCAGACTGCCCTGCATCACCGCCAGCGGGTGGACTCGGAATTCTGAGCCTTTTCCTCGCACCCCCAATTGCGGGAGAATGTGAAGGAGGAGCTGTTGACCGATCAAGTTCCACTTGACTTGATAATTTTCCCACCAGCAGGTCTTTGAACCCCTGCAGACTTGTGTCTGCCGGAAAGAGAGATCCAACGTAGGTTTTAAATCTAGGATCGAGCACGGTGGCCAAAATGTAGTGCTCTGATTTCAACAGATTGACCACCCGTGAATCCTGGTTAAGCGAATGAAGGGCTCCATCCACAAGTCCCACATGCCTAGCGGAATCGCTATGTCTTAGCTCCTCCTTCAATGTCTCCAGCTTCTTCTGCAAAAGCCTGATGAGGGGAATGACCTGACTCAGGCTGGCAGTGTCTGAACTGACTTCACATGTGGCAAGTTCAAAAGGTTGCAGAACCTTGCACAACGTTGAAATCATTCTCCACTGCGCTTGAGACAGGTGCATTCCACCTCCTTTGCCTATATCGTGGCCAGATGTATAGGCTTGAATGGCCTTTTGCTGCTCCTCCATCCTCTGAAGCATATAGAGGGTTGAATTCCACCTCGTTACCACTTCTTGCTTCAGATGATGGCAGGGCAGGTTCAGGCGTTTTTGGTGTTGCTCCAGTCTTCTATACGTGGTGCCTGTACGCCGAAAGTGTCCCGCAATTCTTCTGGCCACCGACAGCATCTCTTGCACGCCCCTCTCGTTTTTTAAATAATTCTGCACCACCAAATTCAAGGTATGTGCAAAACATGGGACGTGCTGGAATTTGCCCAGATATAATGCACGCACAATATTGCTGGCGTTGTCCGATGCCACAAATCCACAGGAGAGTCCAATTGGGGTAAGCCATTCTGCGATGATCTTCCTCAGTTGCCGTAAGAGGTTTTCAGCTGTGTGCGTATTCTGGAAAGCGGTGATACAAAGCGTAGCCTGCCTAGGAAAGAGTTGGCGTTTGCGAGATGCTGCTACTGGTGCCGCCGCTGCTGTTCTTGCGGCGGGAGTCAATACATCTACCCAGTGGGCTGTCACAGTCATATAGTCCTGAGTCTGCCCTGCTCCACTTGTCCACATGTCCGTGGTTAAGTGGACATTGGGTACAACTGCATTTTTTAGGACACTGGTGAGTATTTTTCTGAGGTCTGTGTACATTTTCGGTATCGCCTGCCTAGAGAAATGGAACCTAGATGGTATTTGGTACCTGGGACACAGTACCTCAATCAAGTCTATAGTTGGCTCTGAAGTAATGATGGATACCGGAACCACGTTTCTCACCGCCCAGGATGCCAAGGCCTCAGTTATCCACTTTGCAGCAGGATGACTGCTGTGATATTTCATCTTCCTCGCAAAGGACTGTTGGACAGTCAATTGCTTGGTGGAAGTAGTAAAAGTGGTCTTACGACTTCCCCTCTGGGATGACCATCGACTCCCAGCAGCAACAACAGCAGCACCAGCAGCAGTAGGCGTTACACTCAGGGATGCATCGGAGGAATCCCAGGCAGGAGAGGACTCGTCAGAATTGCCAGTGACATGGCCTGCAGGACTATTGGCATTCCTGGGGAAGGAGGAAATTGACACTGAGGGAGTTGGTGGGGTGGTTTGCGTGAGCTTGGTTACAAGAGGAAGGGATTTACTGGTCAGTGGACTGCTTCCGCTGTCGCCCAAAGTTTTTGAACTTGTCACTGACTTATGATGAATGCGCTGCAGGTGACGTATAAGGGAGGATGTTCCGAGGTGGTTAACGTCTTTACCCCTACTTATTACAGCTTGACAAAGGCAACACACGGCTTGACACCTGTTGTCCGCATTTCTGTTGAAATACTTCCACACCGAAGAGCTGATTTTTTTGGTATTTTCACCAGGCATGTCAATGGCCATATTCGTCCCACGGACAACAGGTGTCTCCCCGGGTGCCTGACTTAAACAAACCACCTCACCATCAGAATCCTCCTTGTCAATTTCCTCCCCAGCGCCAGCAACACCCATATCCTCCTCATCCTGGTGTACTTCAACACTGACATCTTCAATCTGACTATCAGGAACTGGACTGCGGGTGCTCCTTCCAGCACTTGCAGGGGGCGTGCAAATGGTGGAAGGCACATGCTCTTCACGTCCAGTGTTGGGAAGGTCAGGCATCGCAACCGACACAATTGGACTCTCCTTGTGGATTTGTGATTTCGAAGAACGCACAGTTCTTTGCTGTGCTTTTGCCAGCTTAAGTATTTTCATTTTTCTAGCGAGAGGCTGAGTGCTTCCATCCTCATGTGAAGCTGAACCACTAGCCATGAACATAGGCCAGGGCCTCAGCCGTTCCTTGCCACTCCGTGTGGTAAATGGCATATTGGCAAGTTTACGCTTCTCCTCCGACGATTTTAATTTAGATTTTTGAGTCCTTTTTTTACTGATCTTTTGTGTTTTGGATTTTACATGCTCTGTACTATGACATTGGGCATCGGCCTTGGCAGACGACGTTGATGGAATTTCATCGTCTCGGCCATGACTAGTGGCAGCAGCTTCAGCACGAGGTGGAAGTGGATCTTGATCTTTCCCTATTTTTGGAACCTCAACATTTTTGTTCTCCATATTTTAATAGGCACAACTAAAAGGCACCTCAGGTAAACAATGGAGATGGATGGATACTAGTATACTTATGGATGACGAGTGACTGACGACACAGAGGTAGCTACAGCCGTGGACTACCGTACTGCGTCTGCTAGTATAGAGATGATAATTAATGATATAAAAAAAAAATATATATAACTACTGTAGGTATATATAATATAATGACGGACCTGGTGGACACTGTCAGCAGACTGCTAAACTACTAGTATGAAGAAGATAGAAAAAAAAACCACCACAGGTAGGTAGGTATACAATTATGGACGAGTGACGACACAGAGGTAGGTACAGCCGTGGCCTACCATACTGCGTCTGCTAGTATAGATAATATACTAAATATATTACTACTGTAGGTATATAATATAATGACGGACCTGGTGGACACTGTCAGCAGACTCCTAAACTACTAGTATGAAGAAGATAGAAAAAAAAACCCCACCACAGGTAGGTAGGTATACAATTATGGATGAGCACTGACGACACAGAGATAGCCACAGCCGTGGACTACCGTACTGCGTCTGCTAGTATAGATAATATACTAAATATATTACTACTGTAGGATTATAATGACGGACCTGGTGGACACTGTCAGCAGACTCCTAAACTACTAGTATGAAGAAGATAGAAAAAAAACCCCCACCACAGGTAGGTAGGTATACAATTATGGACGAGCACTGACGACACAGAGATAGCCACAGCCGTGGACTACCGTACTGCGTCTGCTAGTATAGATAATATACTAAATATATTACTACTGTAGGATTATAATGACGGACCTGGTGGACACTGTCAGCAGACTCCTAAACTACTAGTATGAAGAAGATAGAAAAAAAAACCCCACCACAGGTAGGTAGGTATACAATTATGGATGAGCACTGACGACACAGAGATAGCCACAGCCGTGGACTACCGTACTGCGTCTGCTAATATAGAGATGATAAAGATGATAGAGATGAAAAAATATATATATATAACACTACTGTAGGTAAATATTTATATAATATAATGAATGACGGACCTGCTGGACACTGTCAGGAGAATGCGTTTATACTATAGAATAAAAAAAAAAAAACACCACAGGAGTGTTTAACTTTTTCAGGCAGACAATATACTGGTGGTCACTGGCAGCAAAAGTGTGCACTGTACTCCTGCTATAACTGCACCCCAGTCTCCCCCACAATTCAGCTGTGTGAGCAGTGAGCACTCAGCACAGTCAGATATACATAGATGATATATCATGCAGCACACTGAGGCTGAGCACAGATATGGTATGTGACTGTATATCGTTTTTTTTCAGGCAGAGAACGGATTATAAATAAAACTGGTGGTCACTATCAGCAAAACTCTGCACTGTACTGAGTACTCCTAATGCTCCCCAAAATTAGTAAATCAAGTGTCTCTCTAATCTATTCTAAACGGAGAGGACGCCAGCCACGTCCTCTCCCTATCAATCTCAATGCACGTGTAAAAATGGCGGCGACGCGCGGCTCCTTATATAGAATCCGAGTCTCGCGAGAATCCGACAGCGGGATGATGACGTTCGGGCGCGCTCGGGTTAACCGAGCAAGGCGGGAGGATCCGAGTCTGCTCGGACCCGTGCAAAAAAGGCTGAAGTTCGGGCGGGTTCGGATTCCGAGGAACCGAACCCGCTCATCTCTAGTTTTAATACATTTTTACTTTCACGGTGTGTGAATTGTGTTTTTATTTGGGTATTTTTTTTGTTGTAGAACTACAGATATCTGCGGACCCGTTATTTCCCCGCATGCTGGTACTTGAGGTTCTCCAAGTACCAGCAAGCGGGGGAGGCTTGCTAGGCCTTCTAGGTCCACAACAAAAAACAATATTCTTTTTTTTACACACATGGCTATCAGCCCGGCACCCACCGCCCAGGGGTGCTGGGGACAGCCTCGGGCTTCACCCCTGGCCCTTGGGTGCCTGGAGGGGGGGTGACCCCTTGAATTAAGGGGTCCCCACTCCTCCGGGGAACCCCGGCCAGGGGTGACTAGTTGGGGGTTAATGTCACGGCCGCAGGGACCTACATAAATGTGTCCCCCGGCTGTGGCATTATGTCCCTGGCTAGTGGAGCCCGGTGCTGGTTTCAAAAATACGGGGGACCCCTACATCTTTTGTCCCCCATATTTTTGGAACCAGGACCAGACTAAGAGCCCAGTGCTGGTTGTCAAAATACGGGGAACCCCTGTCCAATTTTTCCCCCAGTATTTAAACAACCAGGACCGGCTCAAAGAGCCCGAGACTGGTTATACTTAGGAGGGGGGACCTCATGCATTTTTTTTTTTAACCAATTCAGACCCTTCTCTATTAAGTTAATGGAAGCCCTGGACAACAAAATTGCAAAATGTTTAATTTTTTTTCTATAAAAATGTACAATATACAACAAGTATGATGAGCACACAGGCAGAAGGCATTGGCGGCATCGGACTGAGATGCAAATTAGTTGAGGAGGCCTGGGTCAGTTGATGGTGGGCGAGTTTGTAAGCCATTGGCGGTGGCAGCGGGCATTGGCTCAGAGGCAGTAGCGGGCATTGGCTCGACGGCGGTAGGGGTCATCGGCAGGATGTGGCAGACTTTATGGCTGTAGTGCCTCACCAGCCACTGACCTCACCGCACGCCACTGATTAGAAGAGATAATCAGTAATGAATGAGAGGATATGCAGGCATGGCCGCAACTAGGGGGGCAGGTGACCTGGGCACCGGATTGGAGAGGGAGCCGCAACGGTCAGTTTAATCCCCCTGACACCCCTCCCTATGCGCAGTGGTCCCTTAGAGCCGTTGGAGCACAAGTCAATCCAGGCTGCACTAGTTGACGCTTAATGAGCCAGACACACAGCAGTGCTGTGATGAAACTGAAAAAAAAAATTACAGCTCCCAGGAGCCCTTGCTACGGTAGCTGTAATTTACTTTCAGTTTCTTCTATGTAGTTGTGTGTTGTGCCCTAAGAGGGGGCACATGAAACAAGTTACCCAAGCCTCCCCCCTGCTGCCTTTAACCACCGCAGCAGTGCACTGCTGAGCTGGAAAAGAAGTGGCAGCCAGAGGTCAGAAAATGAGGTGGAGCTACACGGCACTGTACTGTACACAGTGCCAGGCAAGCCAGCAGCATGGGGGCAGGATGTATTACAATACATCGCCGCCCACCGCAGCGATGCTAATCGCATATGTACTAACATATGCGATTAACATCGCAAAGCGATGACAGAGGCCCCATGCGATACCTGTGAGAAGGTTCGCAATGGGGGTCTCTATGGGGTCCATCACCTTCCAGCCTCGGGAGGTGACGTGTGCTGGAAGTCCCCGTGTCCATCTCCTCCCCACTGCAGTCGGAAGGAGAAATGGCTGTGCTGTGGGGGAGGAAATGGGGGATTGAAAAGCTGCACCAGGATGCTGCCTGGACACAGGTGAGGGGGGGTCGGAGTGTGCGGCGCTAGGCGGCATGTGCGGCACTGAGCAGCAGCTGCAAAAGAAGCCCATAGGATTCTGTAGAGGAATCACGAAAAAAGGATGGTGATACCTTCAGCATTGAAAACCCGGCTGCCAGGCTATAGTACATATGCTAATGCAGTAAAACCCCCGAAAATAGGAATTTACCACATTTTCCCTTTAGTACATCCCGCCTTGGGAGAGAGGAGGGGAGAAGAGCAGCAGCAAAGCCTAAATAGTGAGTGTGACACAGTGAAGGGACACTGTATGTCTGTGTGACTGCTATATATGTGTGTATGAATGTGTGCATGTGTGTGACTGTATGTGAATAGGTGTGTGACTACATATCTGTATCTGTGCTTGTGTATCACTGTATGTATATATGTGTGACTATGTATGTATACAGGTGTGTGACTATATGTATGTATGTATGTATGTATGTATGTATGTATGTGAGTGAATGTATGCATGCGTTTCATACTTGCCTACCCTCCCGGAATGGCCGGGAGGCTCCCGAAAATCGGGTGACCCTCCCGGCCCCCCGGATGAGTAGGCAAGTCTCCCGATTACAGGGTCCCCCCCTGCCCGGCTGCCCACTTAGCGAGTGAAGTGGGCGGTCCGGGCAGGCGATGATGCGATTCTTGTTGAATCGCGTCATGCAAGCCACGCCCCCCACTGTATAATGCCGGTAATTTCGGCATTACACAGTGGGGGGCGTGGCTGCATGACGCGGCCCAGCTGCCACGCCCTATCCCTCCTCTGGCCCGCCTCCGGCCACCCCCGTGCCGACTCTGGCCCGCCCCCCTCCTCACAACAGCTCACTGCCCGCTCCCCTGCTGAGCTGACTGGTTGCTCTCTCCCGGAGAGAGCAGCCCTAAAGTCGGCAACTATGATGCGTTTATGTATTTAGATGCGTGACAGGATGTATGTGTATAGGTGTGTGATCTTACTTATGTATCAATGTATGGGGTATTATTTCCTTTTTTACTTCATCTGTAGCCCAAATATCTAGCGAAGTCCAGCTAAATGTTTAGATAAGAAGCTTTACAGCTACCAGCCCCTTGCTCTTATGAAGTTTATATACATACTAGAGATGAGCGCCGGAAATTTTTCGGGTTTTGTGTTTTGGTTTTGGGTTCGGTTCCGCGGCCGTGTTTTGGGTTCGACCGCGTTTTGGCAAAACCTCACCGAATTTTTTTTGTCGGATTCGGGTGTGTTTTGGATTCGGGTGTTTTTTTCAAAAAACCCTAAAAAACAGCTTAAATCATAGAATTTGGGGGTCATTTTGATCCCAAAGTATTATTAACCTCAAAAACCATAATTTCCACTCATTTTCAGTCTATTCTGAATACCTCACACCTCACAATATTATTTTTAGTCCTAAAATTTGCACCGAGGTCGCTGTGTGAGTAAGATAAGCGACCCTAGTGGCCGACACAAACACCGGGCCCATCTAGGAGTGGCACTGCAGTGTCACGTAGGATGTCCCTTCCAAAAAACCCTCCCCAAACAGCACATGACGCAAAGAAAAAAAGAGGCGCAATGAGGTAGCTGTGTGAGTAAGATAAGCGACCCTAAAAGGCACCTCAGGTAAACAATGGAGATGGATGGATACCAGTATACAATTATGGATGGACTGCCGAGTGCCGACACAGAGGTAGCTACAGCCGTGGACAACCGTACTGTACTGTGTCTGCTGCTAATATAGACTGGTTGATAATGAGATGTAGTATGTATAAAGAAGAAAGAAAAAAAAACCACGGGTAGGTGGAATACAATTATGGACGGACTGCCGAGTGCCGACACAGAGGTAGCTACAGCCGTGGACTACCGTACTGTACTGTGTCTGCTGCTAATATAGACTGGATGATAATGAGATGTAGTATGTATAAAGAAGAAAGAAAAAAAAACCACGGGTAGGTGGTATACAATTATGGACGGACTGCCGAGTGCCGACACAGAGGTAGCTACAGCCGTGGACTACCGTACTGTACTGTGTCTGCTGCTAATATAGACTGGTTGATAATGAGATGTAGTATGTATAAAGAAGAAAGAAAAAAAAACCACGGGTAGGTGGTATACAATTATGGATGGACTGCCGAGTGCCGACACAGAGGTAGCTACAGCCGTGGACTACCGTACTGTACTGTGTCTGCTGCTAATATAGACTGGATGATAATTAGATGTAGTATGTATAAAGAAGAAAGAAAAAAAAAAACCACGGGTAGGTGGTATACAATTATGGACGGACTGCCGAGTGCCGACACAGAGGTAGCTACAGCCGTGGACTACCGTACTGTACTGTGTCTGCTGCTAATATAGACTGGTTGATAATGAGATGTAGTATGTATAAAGAAGAAAGAAAAAAAAACCACGGGTAGGTGGTATACAATTATGGATAGACTGCCGAGTGCCGACACAGAGGTAGCTACAGCCGTGGACTACCGTACTGTACTGTGTCTGCTGCTAATATAGACTGGATGATAATTAGATGTAGTATGTATAAAGAAGAAAGAAAAAAAAACCACGGGTAGGTGGTATACAATTATGGACGGACTGCCGAGTGCCGACACAGAGGTAGCTACAGCCGTGGACTACCATACTGTACTGTGTCTGCTGCTAATATAGACTGGTTGATAATGAGATGTAGTATGTATAAAGAAGAAAGAAAAAAAAAACCACGGGTAGGTGGTATACAATTATGGATGGACTGCCGAGTGCCGACACAGAGGTAGCTACAGCCGTGGACTACCGTACTGTACTGTGTCTGCTGCTAATATAGACTGGATGATAATGAGATGTAGTATGTATAAAGAAGAAAGAAAAAAAAAACCACGGGTAGGTGGTATACAATTATGGATGGACTGCCGAGTGCCGACACAGAGGTAGCTACAGCCGTGAACTACCGTACTGTGTCTGCTGCGACTGGATGATAAATAATGATATAAAAAATATATATATATCACTACTGCAGCCGGACAGGTATATATTATATAATGACGGACCTGCTGGACACTGTCTGTCAGCAGAATGAGTTTTTTATAGAATAAAAAAACACCACACAAGTCACACGACGAGTGTTTAACTTTTTCAGGCAATCACAATATAGTATACTATACTGGTGGTCAGTGTGGTCAGGTCACTGGTCAGTCACACTGGCAGTGGCACTCCTGCAGCAAAAGTGTGCACTGTTTAATTTTAATAATATGTATGTACTCCTGGCTCCTGCTATAACCTATAACTGCTCCCCAGTCTCCCCCACAATTAAGCTGTGTGAGCACAGTCAGATATTATACATAGATGATGCAGCACACTGGGCTGAGCACAGATATGGTATGTGACTGAGTCACTGTGTATCGTTTTTTTCAGGCATAGAACGGATTATATTAAATAAAACTGCACTGGTGGTCACTGGTCAGTGGTCAGTCACTAGTAAACTCTGCACTCTCTAGTACTCCTAAGCTCCAGTAAATCAAGTGTCTCTGTCTCAATCTCACTCTCTCTCTTCTAATCTAAATGGAGAGGACGCCAGCCACGTCCTCTCCCTATCAATCTCAATGCACGTGTGAAAATGGCGGCGACGCGCGGCTCCTTATATAGAATCCGAGTCTCGCGATAGAATCCGAGCCTCGCGAGAATCCGACAGCGTCATGATGACGTTCGGGCGCGCTCGGGTTAACCGAGCAAGGCGGGAAGATCCGAGTCGCTCGGATCCGTGTAAAAAAAGCTGAAGTTCGGGCGGGTTCGGATTCCGAGGAACCGAACCCGCTCATCTCTAATACATACGTCATAATATATATAAAGACAGATAGTGAGGGGCGCACCAGGTGAGTATACAAATATCAAGTATTTAATAACAAGTAAAAGGTTCACATGCATCTAAAAAAGAGATCATCAGCCTCATGCTCCTCTTGCGATACCCTCCGGATAGCTCACAGTGTAAACGCTGTATGGCTGGTAGCAGTGGTAACTCCGTCTCCAGGTCTCCCGCTAGCAGAACGCTTGTCTGCAGTGTGTTAAAGCATTACCTGGCCTCGGATCCTTCGCTCTCCATGGACACAGACTATATACATACATGGGTTGGGGTTACGTGGCCGGCGCACGGGACAGCATACTGACACAGGGATCCCGGCTGCCAGAATTCCGGCAGGGGGGTAAGCATATCAAATCCCCTTGTGGGCTTGTTGCGGGCTCACCACAGGTTCTGTTCCCGCTCAATGGGTGTCGTGGACACCCACGAGTGGGAATGGCCCCTGTGAGCCGGTATTCTGGATGCCGGCATTGTCAGTCTTCGGGATCCCGGCATTGGCATGCTGACCGCCGGGATCCTGTGTGCTGGCCACGTAACCGCATCCTATATCTATATATATATATATATATATATATATATATACACACACACACACACAGGTTGAGTATCCCATGTCCAAATATTCCGAAATACGGAATTTTTTCAGTGAGAGTGAGATAGTGAGAGCTTGTTTTCTGATGGCTCAATGTACACAAACTTTGTTTAATAAACAAAGTTATTAAAAATATTGTATTAATTACCTTCAGGCTGTGTATATAAGGTGTATATGAAACATGAATGCATTTTGTGCTTAGACTTAGGTCCCATCGCCATGATATCTCATTATGGTATGCAATTATTCCAAAATACGGAAAAATCCGATATTCAAAATACTTCTGGTCCCAAGCATTTTGGATAAGGGATACTCAACCTGTATATATATATATATATATATATATATATACACTGCTCAAAAAAATAAAGGGAACACTGAACACAATGTAACTCCAAGTCAATCACACTTCTGTGAAATCAAACTGTCCACTTAGGAAGCAACACTGATTGACAATCTATTTCACATGCTGTTGTGCAAATGGAATAGACAACAGGTGGAAATTATAGGCAGTTAGCAAGACACCCCCAATAAAGGAGTTGTTCTGCAGGTGGTGACCACAGACCACTTCTCAGCTCCTATGCTTTCTGGCTGATGTTTTGGTCACTTTTGAAAGCTGGCGGTGCTTTCACTCTAGTGGTAGTATGAGACGGAGTCTAGAACCCACACAAGTGGCTCAGGTAGTGCAGCTCATCCAGGATGGCACATCAATGCGAGCTGTGGCAAGAAGGTTTGCTGTGTCTGTCAGCGTAGTGTCCAGAGCATGGAGGCGCTACCAGGAGACAGGCCAGTACATAAGGAGACGTGGAGGAGGCCGTAGGAGGGCAACAACCCAGCTGCAGGACCGCTACCTCCGCCTTTGTGCAAGGAGGAACAGGAGGAGCACTGTCAGAGCCCAGCAAAATGACCTCCAGCAAGCCACAAATGTGCATGTGTCTACTCAAACGATTAGAAACAGACTTCATGAGGGTGGTATGAGGGCCCGACGTCCACAGGTGGGGGTTGTGCTTAAAGCCCAACACCGTGCAGGACGTTTGGCATTTGCCAGGGCACACCAAGATTGGCAAATTCGCCACTGGCGCCCTGTGCACTTCACAGATGAAAGCAGGTTCTCACTGAGCACATGTGACAGACGTGACAGAGTCTGGAGACGCCAAGGAGAACGTTCTGCGGCCTGCACCATCCTCCAGCATGACCGGTTTGGCAGTGGGTCAGTAATGGTGTGGGGTGGCATTTCTTTGGGGGGCCACACAGCCCTCCATGTGCTCGCCAGAGGTAGCCTGACTGCCATTAGTTACCGAGATGAGATCCTCAGACCCCTCGTGAGACCATATGCTGGTGCGGTTGGCCCTGGGTTCCTCCTAATGCAAGACAATGCTAGACCTCATGTGGCTGGAGTGTGTCAGCAGTTCCTGCAAGACGAAGGCATTGATGCTATGGACTGGCCCGCCCATTCCCCAGACCTGAATCCAATTGAGCACATCTGGGACATCATGTCTCGCTCCATCCACCAATGCCACGTTGCACCACAGACTGTCCAGGTGTTGGCGGATGCTTAAGTCCAGGTCTGGAAGGAGATCCCTCAGGAGACCATCCGCCACCTCATCAGGAGCAAGCCCAGGCGTTGTAGGGAGGTCATACAGGCACGTGGAGGCCACACACACTACTGAGCCTCATTTTGACTTGTTTTAAGGACATTACAGATGTAGCCACCTTTATCTTGACTGTTTCTCCGCCGAGACGGGCGTTTAGTCACGCTAATGCGATAGCTGAGTTTCATCACAGGCAGGCGCGTTGAGGCGATCTAGATACTCATCATGCATTACACATCTCCACCACTGTGTCGCTAATGCTCCACTAATCCAGTACTTTCGATCGTACAGTATAGCGGCGGATTGATCTACAGCTCTGGCAATACTGTAGGCGTAACGGGAGGCGGTGGAAAAAGTATGGAGTACTGTACAGTATGTGTATGGAGACGCAACTACAGTAATTGTGTAAAAGGAAGAATGTACAGTACAATGTATAAACACCGTGCTTTTAAAATATATGAGCGTCTGAGTTCGCTAATGCATAATGGGAATGGAGGACTAGCAGGAGGCGGAGGAAAACACCGTGCTTTACAAATGCGAGCGTCCGAGTCCTCTAAGGCATAAACCAACAGCAATGGGGCGGGGGCCGGCCGCTGTTTGCAGTACTTTCACACATGAAATTGGAAATCTCTCATGAGGCGTCGTGGGCTAGGGGTGAAGGCTCCCACCTCCCTCGCTGGGGGTCCAGGGTTCGAGACCTGATGTGCTTTCTTTCTTTCTTTTTTTTTTTTTTTCTGTAATAATGCACTGTATTATTTTATTTACACTGTAAGACAGTCAATGGAAGGATGCACACAGATTTCACATAAATCAAAGTACATCTGCAGGAGCGATTCTTTACGCTAAATGCACCTAAACAGCGGGAATGAAATGAGTGTATTCTGACGCTACCAACTGAGCAAAACAGTACTGTAGATCTTCAGCGTTTGTGTATTGCACAGGACCTGAATTTCCTCCCTGTGCAGGCCCCCAGGGGGGAAGGGCGATGGGGGTAGGGGGGAGACGATGGAAAATACTGTGCCTTTGAAATGCAATTACATGAGCGTCCGAGTACACTACGGCATACTGTAAACCAACACCAATGGGAAGGAAGTGCCAACCTTATTTTTAATGTGTTCCCGTGACATTCACTTTAAAAAAAAATTTTTCTCTCCAATACAGTACATCCAATGGAAGGATGCACACAGGTTTCACATACAGTAAATCAAAGTACATCTGCAGGAGCGATTCTTTACGCTAAATGCAACCTACAGTACAGTACTGTAAGTGAGCAAAACAGTACTACAGTGGGCGTTTGTGTATTGCACATGACCAGCATTTGCATTCCCTCCCTGTCTACTGCATGATCTGTGCAGGCTCCCATGGGGGAAGGGCAACAGGCTAGCCGGAGGCAGAGGAAAACACCGTGCTTTACAAATGCGAGCGTCCGAGTCCTCTAAGGCATAAACCAACAGCAATGGGGCGGGGGCCGGCCGCTGTTTGCAGTACTTTCACACATGAAATTGGAAATCTCGCATGAGGCATCGTGGGCTAGGGGTGAAGGCTCCCACCTCCCTCGCTGGGGGTCCAGGGTTCGAGACCTGATGTGCTTTCTTTCTTTCTTTTTTTTTTTTTTTCTGTAATAATGCACTGTATTATTTTATTTACACTGTAAGACAGTCAATGGAAGGATGCACACAGATTTCACATAAATCAAAGTACATCTGCAGGAGCGATTCTTTACGCTAAATGCACCTAAACAGCGGGAATGAAATGAGTGTATTCTGACGCTACCAACTGAGCAAAACAGTACTGTAGATCTTCAGCGTTTGTGTATTGCACAGGACCTGAATTTCCTCCCTGTGCAGGCCCCCAGGGGGGAAGGGCGATGGGGGTAGGGGGGAGACGATGGAAAATACTGTGCCTTTGAAATGCAATTACATGAGCGTCCGAGTACACTACGGCATACTGTAAACCAACACCAATGGGAAGGAAGTGCCAACCTTATTTTTAATGTGTTCCCGTGACATTCACTTTAAAAAAAAAAAATTTCTCTCCAATACAGTACATCCAATGGAAGGATGCACACAGGTTTCACATACAGTAAATCAAAGTACATCTGCAGGAGCGATTCTTTACGCTAAATGCAACCTACAGTACAGTACTGTAAGTGAGCAAAACAGTACTACAGTGGGCGTTTGTGTATTGCACACGACCAGCATTTGCATTCCCTCCCTGTCTACTGCATGATCTGTGCAGGCTCCCATGGGGGAAGGGCAACAGGCTAGCCGGAGGCGGAGGAAAACACCGTGCTTTACAAATGCGAGCGTCCGAGTCCTCTAAGGCATAAACCAACAGCAATGGGGCGGGGGCCGGCCGCTGTTTGCAGTACTTTCACACATGAAATTGGAAATCTCTCATGAGGCGTCGTGGGCTAGGGGTGAAGGCTCCCACCTCCCTCGCTGGGGGTCCAGGGTTCGAGACCTGATGTGCTTTCTTTCTTTCTTTTTTTTTTTTTTTCTGTAATAATGCACTGTATTATTTTATTTACACTGTAAGACAGTCAATGGAAGGATGCACACAGATTTCACATAAATCAAAGTACATCTGCAGGAGCGATTCTTTACGCTAAATGCACCTAAACAGCGGGAATGAAATGAGTGTATTCTGACGCTACCAACTGAGCAAAACAGTACTGTAGATCTTCAGCGTTTGTGTATTGCACAGGACCTGAATTTCCTCCCTGTGCAGGCCCCCAGGGGGGAAGGGCGATGGGGGTAGGGGGGAGACGATGGAAAATACTGTGCCTTTGAAATGCAATTACATGAGCGTCCGAGTACACTACGGCATACTGTAAACCAACACCAATGGGAAGGAAGTGCCAACCTTATTTTTAATGTGTTCCCGTGACATTCACTTTAAAAAAAAAAATTTCTCTCCAATACAGTACATCCAATGGAAGGATGCACACAGGTTTCACATACAGTAAATCAAAGTACATCTGCAGGAGCGATTCTTTACGCTAAATGCAACCTACAGTACAGTACTGTAAGTGAGCAAAACAGTACTACAGTGGGCGTTTGTGTATTGCACATGACCAGCATTTGCATTCCCTCCCTGTCTACTGCATGATCTGTGCAGGCTCCCATGGGGGAAGGGCAACAGGCTAGCCGGAGGCGGAGGAAAACACCGTGCTTTACAAATGCGAGCGTCCGAGTCCTCTAAGGCATAAACCAACAGCAATGGGGCGGGGGCCGGCCGCTGTTTGCAGTACTTTCACACATGAAATTGGAAATCTCTCATGAGGCGTCGTGGGCTAGGGGTGAAGGCTCCCACCTCCCTCGCTGGGGGTCCAGGGTTCGAGACCTGATGTGCTTTCTTTCTTTCTTTTTTTTTTTTTTTCTGTAATAATGCACTGTATTATTTTATTTACACTGTAAGACAGTCAATGGAAGGATGCACACAGATTTCACATAAATCAAAGTACATCTGCAGGAGCGATTCTTTACGCTAAATGCACCTAAACAGCGGGAATGAAATGAGTGTATTCTGACGCTACCAACTGAGCAAAACAGTACTGTAGATCTTCAGCGTTTGTGTATTGCACAGGACCTGAATTTCCTCCCTGTGCAGGCCCCCAGGGGGGAAGGGCGATGGGGGTAGGGGGGAGACGATGGAAAATACTGTGCCTTTGAAATGCAATTACATGAGCGTCCGAGTACACTACGGCATACTGTAAACCAACACCAATGGGAAGGAAGTGCCAACCTTATTTTTAATGTGTTCCCGTGACATTCACTTTAAAAAAAAAAAATTTCTCTCCAATACAGTACATCCAATGGAAGGATGCACACAGGTTTCACATACAGTAAATCAAAGTACATCTGCAGGAGCGATTCTTTACGCTAAATGCAACCTACAGTACAGTACTGTAAGTGAGCAAAACAGTACTACAGTGGGCGTTTGTGTATTGCACATGACCAGCATTTGCATTCCCTCCCTGTCTACTGCATGATCTGTGCAGGCTCCCATGGGGGAAGGGCAACAGGCTAGCCGGAGGCGGAGGAAAACACTGTGCTTTACAAATGCGAGCGTCCGAGTCCTCTAAGGCATAAACCAACAGCAATGGGGCGGGGGCCGGCCGCTGTTTGCAGTACTTTCACACATGAAATTGGAAATCTCTCATGAGGCGTCGTGGGCTAGGGGTGAAGGCTCCCACCTCCCTCGCTGGGGGTCCAGGGTTCGAGACCTGATGTGCTTTCTTTCTTTCTTTTTTTTTTTTTTTCTGTAATAATGCACTGTATTATTTTATTTACACTGTAAGACAGTCAATGGAAGGATGCACACAGATTTCACATAAATCAAAGTACATCTGCAGGAGCGATTCTTTACGCTAAATGCACCTAAACAGCGGGAATGAAATGAAATGGTCCTGGTGCAAAAAATAAGGGGGACAAAAAAAGCGTAGGGGTTCCCCATATTTTTTGAATCAGCACTGGGCTACACTAGCTGGACAGATAATGCACAGCCGGGGGAGACTTTTATACCGGTCCCTGCGGCCATGGAATTAAATACCCAACTAGTCACACCTGGCCGGAGTACCCTGGAGGAGTGGGGGCCCCTTAAATCAAGGGGACCCCCCTCCAGCCACTCGATTATCTCTATCACCCCTGTGTATTGTAGCTAGGGGATTGTGACGCTCCTTCAGCATTGCCCCGTAGCCTGCAAAATCTGTGCTGTTATTTGCTCCATAGCTGAGTGCCTCCTAGGAGCTAGGAGTCACAGGCGGTAGCCATTTCAATTGAGTCTGCCCTGCTATAGAATTGTACAGGTATGTGTACATTACCGTACGGTGCATAGAACCTTTACAGTAGAAACTCTCCTGCAGCTTTGGCCTGCTTTACTGTATGTACTGTAAAACTTGTGTTTTGTCAGTTTGCTATGCGACCGAGCCCGGTGTAACGTACAGTACTGTAATGTGCATAGACCTCGCTTACAGTATCTCTGTGTATTTTGGCTAGGGGATTGTGACGCTCCTTCAGCATCGCCCCGTAGCCTGCACAGCTTATGCCATTTCTCATTCCATACCCAACTGCTGCCTGCCACGAGGTGGGGGTTCAGGAGGTGGGGGTTCATGGGTAGTGGTCGTTTTGACAGTGTGCTATGCGATTGAGTCCGGTGTACCGTAATACTGTATGCAATCCTACAGTAGCTTATCCCTCCCCTGTGTATTTTGGCTAGGGGATTGTGACGCTCCTTCAGCATTGCCCCATAACCTGCACAAGGGTTCAGGGGCGGCGGCCATTTTGCCAGTGTGCTACAGTATGTCATCGAGTCCGGTGTACCATAATATGCATACTGTGTATTTTAGCTAGGGGATTGTGACGCTCCTTCAGCATTGCCCCATAGTCTGTACAATCTGGACTATTACTTGCTCCGTAGCCTAGGGCCTCTGTGGGGCAAGGAGTCATAGGTGGTAGCCATTTCTATTCAGTCTGCCCAGCTACAGAATTGTATGTGTACTGTGTACGGAGCATAGAACCTTAACCTGCATAGAACCTGCACATTATGGTACACCGGACTCGATCGCATAGAACCGCTCATGCAGCTACTGTATGCCCTGGTTTACAGTATGTGAATAAAAAAAATAATAAAGTGTCTGAAAAAAACTACAGTAACATGCATTCGTACTTAAGGAATCGAACCCTGGACTCTGAGTATAGGAAGCGAAACACTTCACCACTTCGCCGCAGACAAATGTATAAATCCGTTGGTTTTGATTATGCTGTAATGGCTACGGGATTAGGACGATAACATACTGTAGAAAATTCCTAATCTTGAGAGGCAATAGTGAACTTGTAACACACATCCATTTGCGACAGTGTACACTACTGGTTTTACAGTACTGTGTTTTGTCTGCGGGACTTGGACGCTCACATACAGTATTCATAAAGTATTGTAGATGGATCATATACTGTATGCTGTACTATTTGCGTCGGTGTCGTACTGTATATACAGTACTGTATTAAATAATGCAGCGTAATGAGTACAGTATTTACTGTATGCAGCGTAATGAGACGCCTTAGTAAAGTAGTCCTTATTATGTATGTCAGTATTGTATTTTACGGGAGACCACACGCATGCGCAGTGGTGATTGTAAAAAGCGACATCTGGTGGCTGATCGCAGGTATTACACGTAAAGGTAACGTCAAATGTCTGTCTCCGTGCGATTAGATAGCCTCTCTGTGGCTAGGCGCGCCTCGCTACGCCACAGTACGCTGCGTATGGTCGAACGGGACAAACGCCGCGGCCACTCAAGATAAAGGTGGCTACATCTGTACATCAAAGTTGGATCAGCCTGCAGTGTGTTTTTCCACTTTCATTTTGAGTGTGACTCCATGGGTTAATAAATTTGATTTCCATTGATCATTTTTGTGTGATTTTGTTGTCAACACATTCAACTATGTAAAGAACAAAGTATTTAATAAGAATAGTTCATTCATTCAGATCTAGAATGTGTTGTTCAAGTGTTCCCTTAATTTTTTTGAGCAGTGTATATATACACACACACACACAATGTAGAAAAGATGAGGTGGCACTCAGAGTCTTGTGAACCGCAAAAACGGTGTATTAGCAAGGTTAATGTTTCGTGGACGTGCTTCCCTTCTTCAGAACAACCACAACAGTAACAAAGGTGAACAATAAGTACCCTCACTTACCCCTTGATCCTCCCCCACCGGAAGTGACGTCCTGGGACCCGGCTTCATAACCAAGGAGATGCTACAAACAAACACATTGCAGAATAAAATTACAATTGACGATCAAACTAATTTACAATACCAATAGTGCATACTAAATCCAATACATATGTACAAAAAAACAGTGCATGTATGTAATATTGTGCTAAGCTTCAAACTTGTGACCATTATAATTAATGGCCTGAAACCGGCCTAATAGTGTTAATAATTTGATACAAGTAAGTACTAAATGTACTTGCTAACAAAACTGTGGTATGAGGGGTTATAAACCCCATTTTCCACTATATGTGATACTCTGCATTGTATTTTCACTGTGTAAACATCTGTTTAAAATTTACATGTACATAATATGCATAAGGGGCTCATTTGTGCTCGCCCAGCTGTCGGTATGCCTGCAGTCGGGATTCCGGCGCCGGTATGCTGGTACACTTTGATTAACAGGTGAGTTCTCAGTAGTGATGAGCGGGTTCGGTTCCTCGGAAACCGAACCCCCCGAACTTCACCCATTTTACACGGGTCCGAGGCAATTGTGGGGACTGGGGAGCAGCTGTATTATATAGGAGGAGTACAGTGCAGAGTTTTGCTGACCAGTGTCCACCAGTATACGTTGTCTGCCTGAAAAACACTCCATATCTGTGTTCAGTGTGCTGCATATATCTGTGCTCACACTGCTTAATTGTGGGGACTGGGGAGCAGCTGTATTATATAGGAGGAGTACAGTGCAGAGTTTTGCTGACCAGTGACCACCAGTATACGTTGTCTGCCTGAAAAACATTCCATATCTGTGCTCAGTGTGCTGCATATATCTGTGCTCACACTGCTTTATTGTGGGTACTGGGGACCAGCAGTATTATATAGGAGGAGTACAGTGCAGAGTTTTGCTGACCAGTGACCACCAGCATTATACGTTGTCTGCCTGAAAAACACTCCATATATGTGCTCAGTGTGCTGCATATATCTGTGCTCACACTGCTTAATTGTGGGGACTGGGGAGCAGCTGTATTATATAGGAGGAGTACAGTGCAGAGTTTTGCTGACAGTGACCACCAGTATACGTTGTCTGCCTGAAAAACACTCCATATCTGTGCTCAGTGTGCTGCATATATCTGTGCTCACACTGCTTAATTGTGGGGACTGGGGAGCAGCTGTATTATATAGGAGGAGTAGAGTGCAGAGTTTTGCTAACCAGTGTTCACCAGTATACGTTGTCTGCCTGAAAAACACTCCATATCTGTGCTCAGTGTGCTGCATATATCTGTGCTCACACTGCTTAATTGTGGGCACTGGGGACCAACAGTATATTATATAGGAGGAGTACAGTGCAGAGTTTTGCTGACCAGTGACCACCAGTATACGTTGTCTGCCTGAAAAACACTCCATATCTGTGCTCAGTGTGCTGCATATATCTGTGCTCACACTGCTTAATTGTGGGCACTGGGGACCAACAGTATATTATATAGGAGGAGTACAGTGCAGAGTTTTGTTGACCAGTGACCACCAGTATACATTGCCTGCCTGAAAACCACTCAATATCTGTGCTCAGTGTGCTGCATATATCTGTGCTCACACTGCTTAATTGTGGGCACTGGGGACCACCAGTATATTATATAGGAGGAGTACAGTGCAGAGTTTTGCTGACCAGTGACCACCAGTATACGTTGTCTGCCTGAAAAACACTCAATATCTGTGCTAAGTGTGCTGCATTTATCTGTGCTCACACTGCTTTATTGTGGGCACTGTGGACCACCAGTATATTATATAGGAGGAGTACAGTGCAGAGTTTTGCTGACAGTGACAACCAGTATATATAGCAGTGCGGTACGGAAGGCCACTGCTCTACCTACCTCTGTGTCGTCAAGTATACTATCCGTCAAGTATACTATCCATCCATACCTGTGGTGCATTTCTGTTGTGCGCAGTATATATAGTAGTAGGCCATTGCTATTGATACTGGCATATAATTCCACACATTAAAAAATGGAGAACAAAAATGTGGAGGTTAAAATAGGGAAAGATCAAGATCCACTTCCACCTCATGCTGAAGCTGCTGCCACTAGTCATGGCCGAGACGATGAAATGCCATCAACGTCGTCTGCCAAGGCCGATGCTCAATGTCATAGTAGAGAGCATGTAAAATCCAAAAAACAAAAGTTCAGTAAAATGACCCAAAAATCAAAATTGAAAGCGTCTGATGAGAAGCGTAAACTTTCCAATATGCCATTTACGACACGGAGTGGCAAGGAACGGCTGAGGCCCTGGCCTATGTTCATGGCTAGGGGTTCAGATTCACATAAAGATGGAAGCACTCATCCTCTCGCTAGAAAAATAAAAAGACTTAAGCTGGCAAGAGCACAGCAAAGAACTGTGCGTTCTTCTAAATCACAAATCCCCAAGGAGAGTCCAATTGTGTCGGTTGCGATGCCTGACCTTCCCAACACTGGACGGGAAGAGCTTGCGCCTTCCACCATTTGCACGCCCCCTGCAAGTGCTGGAAGGAGCACCTGCAGTACAGTTCCTGATAGTCAAATTGAAGATGTCACTGTTGAAGTACACCAGGATGAGGATATGGGTGTTGCTGGGGAGGAAATTGACAAGGAGGATTCTGATGGTGAGGTGGTTTGGTTAAGACGAAAATGGCCATTAACATGCCTGGTCAAAATACAAAAAAAATCACCTCTTCGGTGTGGAATTATTTCAACAGAAATGCGGACAACAGGTGTCAAGCCGTGTGTTGCCTTTGTCAAGCCGTAATAAGTAGGGGTAAGGACGTTAACCACCTCGGAACATCCTCCCTTATACGTCCCCTGCAGCGCATTCATCATAAGTCAGTGACAAGTTCAAAAACTTTGGATGACAGCGGAAGCAGTCCACTGACCACTAAATCCCTTCCTCTTGTAACCAAGCTCCTGCAAACCACACCACCAACTCCCTCAGTGTCAATTTCCACCTTACACAGGAAAGCCAATTGTCCTGCAGACCATGTCACTGGCAAGTCTGATGAGTCCTCTCCTGCCTGGGATTCCTCCGATGCATCCTTGAGTGTAACGCCTACTGCTGCTGGAGCTGCTGTTGTTGCTGCTGGGAGTCGATCGGCATCCCAGAGGGGAAGTCGGAAGACCACTTGTACTACTTCCAGTAAGCAACTGACTGTCCAACAGTCCTTTGTGAGGAAGATGAAATATCACAGCAGTCATCCTGCTGCAAAGCGGATAACTCAGGTCTTGTCAGCCTGGGTGGTGAGAAACGTGGTTCCGGTATCCACCGTTAATTCAGAGGCAACTAGAGACTTAATTGAGGTACTGTGTCCCCAGTGCCAAATACCATCTAGGTTCCATTTCTCTAGGCAGGCGATACCGAAAATGTACACAGACGTCAGAAAAAGAGTCACCAGTGTCCTAAAAAATGCAGTTGTACCCAATGTCCACTTAACCACAGACATGTGGACAAGTGGAGCAGGGCAGACTCAGGACTATATGACTGTGACAGCCCACTGGGTAGATGTATTGCCTCCCGTAGCAAGAACAGCAGCGGCGGCACCAGTAGCAGCATCTCGCAAACGCCAACTCGTTCCTAGGCAGGCTACGCTTTGTATCACCGCTTTCCATAAGAGGCACACAGCTGACAACCTCTTACGGAAACTGAGGAACATCATCGCAGAATGGCTTACCCCAATTGGACTCTCCTGGGGATTTGTGACATCGGACAACGCCAACAATATTGTGCGTGCATTACATCTGAGCAAATTCCAGCACGTCCCATGTTTTGCACATACATTGAATTTGGTGATGCAGAATTATTTAAAAAAACGACAGGGGCATGCAAGAGATTCTGTCGGTGGCCCGAAGAATTGCGGGCCACTTTCGGCATTCAGCCACCGCATGCCGAAGACTGGAGCACCACCAAACAGTCCTAAACCTGCCCTGCCATCATCTGAAGCAAGAGGTGGTAACGAGGTGGAATTCAACCCTCTATATGCTTCAGAGGATGGAGGAGCAGCAAAAGGCCATTCAAGCCTATACATCTGCCCACGATATAGGCAAAGGAGGGGGAATGCACCTGACTCAAGCGCAGTGGAGAATGATTTCAACGTTGTGCAAGGTTCTGCAACCCTTTGAACTTGCCACACGTGACGTCAGTTCAGACACTGCCAGCCTGAGTCAGGTCATACCCCTCATCAGGCTTTTGCAGAAGAATCTGGAGACATTGAAGGAGGAGCTAAAACAGAGCAATTCCGCTAGGCATGTGGGACTTGTGGATGGAGCCCTTAATTTGCTTAACCAGGATTCACGGGTGGTCAATCTGTTGAAATCAGAGCACTACATTTTGGCCACCGTGCTCGATCCTAGATTTAAAACCTACTTTGTATCTCTCTGTCCGGCAGACACAAGTCTGCAGAGGTTCAAAGACCTGCTGGTGAGAAAATTGTCAAGTCAAGCGGAACGTGACCCGTCAACAGCTCCTCCTTCACATTCTCCCGCAACTGGGGGTGCGAGGAAAAGGCTAAGAATTCCGAGCCCACCCGCTGGCGGTGATGCAGGGCAGTCTGGAGCGAGTGCTGACATCTGGTCCGGACTGAAGGACCTGCCAACGATTACTGACATGTCGTCTTCTGTCACTGCATATGATTCTCTCACCATTGAAAGAATGGTGGAGGATTATATGAGTGACCGCATCCAAGTAGGCACGTCAGACAGTCCGTACGTAAACTGGCAGGAAAAAGAGGCAATTTGGAGGCTTTTGCAGAAACTGGCTTTATTTTACCTAAGTTGCCCACCCTCCAGTGTGTACTCCGAAAGAGTGTTTAGTGCAGCCGCTCACCTTGTCAGCAATCGGCGTACGAGGTTACTTCCAGAAAATGTGGAGAAGATGATGTTCATCAAAATGAATTATAATCAATTCCTCCGTGGAGACATTCACCAGCAATTGCCTCCAGAAAGTACACAGGGACCTGAGATGGTGGATTCCAGTGGGAACAAATTAATAATCTGTAAGGAGGGGGATGTACACAGTAAAAGGGGTGAGGAATCGGAGGATGATGATGAGGTGGACATCTTGCCTCTGTAGAGCCAGTTTGTGCAAGGAGAGATTGATTGCTTCTTTTTTGGTGGGGGCCCAAACCAACCAGTCATTTCAGTCACAGTCGTGTGGCAGACCGTGTCGCTGAAATGATGGGTTAGTTAAAGTGTGCATGTCCTGTTTATACAACATAAGGGTGGGTGGGAGGGCCCAAGGACAATTCCATCTTGCACCTCTTTTTTCTTTCATTTTTCTTTGCATCATGTGCTGTTTGGGGACAATTTTTTTGAAGTACCATCCTGCCTGACACTGCAGTGCCACTCCTAGATGGGCCAGGTGTTTGTGTCGGCCACTTGTGTCGCTTAGCTTAGTCACACAGCGACCTTGGTGCGCCTCTTTTTTTCTTTGCATCATGTGCTGTTTGGGGACAATTTTTTTGAAGTGCCATCCTGTCTGACACTGCAGTGCCACTCCTAGATGGGCCAGGTGTTTGTGTCGGCCACTTGGGTCGCTTAGCTTAGTCACACAGCTACCTCATTGCGCCTCTTTTTTTCTTTGCATCATGTGCTGTTTGGGGACTATTTTTTTGAAGTTCCATCCTGCCTGACACTGCAGTGCCACTCCTAGATGGGCCAGGTGTTTGTGTCGGCCACTTGGGTCGCTTAGCTTAGTCACACAGCTACCTCATTGCGCCTCTTTTTTTCTTTGCATCATGTGCTGTTTGGGGACTATTTTTTTGAAGTTCCGTCCTGCCTGACACTGCAGTGCCACTCCTAGATGGGCCAGGTGTTTGTGTCGGCCACTTGTGTCGCTTAGCTTAGCCATCCAGCGACCTTGGTGCAAATTTTAGGACTAAAAATAATATTGTGAGGTGTGAGGTGTTCAGAAATAGACTGGAAATGAGTGGAAATTATGGTTATTGAGGTTAATAATACTATGGGATCAAAATGACACCCAAATTCTATGATTTAAGCTGTTTTTGAGGGTTTTTTGTAAAAGAAAACACCCGAATCCAAAACACACCCGAATCCGACAAAAAAATTTTAGGGCGGTTTTGCCAAAACGCGTCCGAATCCAAAACACGGGCGCGGAACCGAATCCAAAACCAAAACACAAAACCCGAAAAATTCCCGGTGCACATCACTAGTTCTCAGTGCCTGTTTGATGCTTTTGTAATACCCTGGTATGGATAATTCACAGTGTATGCAAATTTCACTAACCTCTGCTACAGGTTCGCGGGCGATGGTGGAGAAATGACAGTACTGGACCAGTCTCTGGGATGTCGTGCAAAACCTCAGTGAGGTTGTTTTGTTAAACTAACGAGGTTAAGGCTAAGCAACAGAAAAACTGCCAGCAAGACGGGACCACCACAATATCAGCATACCTCCCAACATGACCATCTCCAGGAGGGACACAATGCTCTGCTTCTGGATTTTTCTCTTCATGTATGATTGCCGGCACCTGTTTTGAACAGGTTAGTGGATAAGAAAGGTGTTTCAGCACAGGTGATGGCAATCATAAATTAAGAGGGAAGTCCAGAAGCAGAGCATTCTGTCCCTCCTGGAGAGGGTCATGTTGGGAGGTATGTATCAGGCAATACAAACACCTGCTATGCAAATTAGTCAAGATCAACAGTAATCATTTCAACAATAAGCTGACTTTATAAATCGTCTTTAAATATATATATCACAACTCACTTCCCACTAATATCTGTGATTGCATCAGATACCTTTAAATATTCTCAACTATTCACGATATAAAGCACTTCAATTATTCTATGTAATAAAGAGACAATTTTCTAACGTATTGGCAAAAATCAATATGTATGCAATAAGTACTGTATAATATAATGATAACATAGTTCACGGTAGCAATCCAGGAAGATAGATTCAGGGCTCCATAGCTCAGAGTTTATGATCCCAATGTAAGCAGGGATGTATATGCATATACATAAAACCCTTAGACCTGTACTCGGTCCCTTAAATGAACAAGGTAGTGCATGTACTTCTAAACAGCGAAAGGTGTTGCTCCCTTTAACACTATCAGTGTTGGGCAATTAGCATTGGATACAGTTTGGGTAGTAAAGATCCCTCTTAACTGGAAATGTATAGACTAGGTCAGGCATTCCCAACCACGGTCCTCAAGGCACACCAACAGTGCAGGTTTTAGTGATATCCAGGCTTCAGCACAGGTGACTTAATTAGAAGCTCAGTTATTTTGATTTAACCATCTGTGCTGCAGCCTGGATATCACTAAAACCTGCACTGTTGGTGTGCCTTGAGGACCATGGTTGCATACCCTCCAACATGACCCGCCCCACTAGGTACAAAATGCTCTGTTTCTGGACTTCCCTCTTAATTTATTATTGCCATCACCTGTGAAGAAACAGCTTTCTTATCATTTAACTAGTTCAACACAGGTGATGGAAATCATAAATTAAGAGGGAAGTCCAGAAACAGAGCATTTTGTACCTAGTGGGGCGGGTCATGTTGGAGGGTCTGTGGTTGGGAATGCCTGGACTAGGTCCTGGTGAAGTTAGTACTTGGTCTCTCTAAATGTCTATGGAGTCACTGTAGTGGGTGATTAGCCCTGGCGTGGGCTCACAGACCATACAGGGAATAGTCTCTACTTAGTTGAGGCACTCTTATCCCTGTTACTGTAACGGGACCTTGCTGGCTGTTATCTGTCAGAGACGGGGTGGCTGTAAACGGACTTAGAGCTGACTGGGGTACAGGGCACTGTGAGCTCCTATCATAGGGCACTGTTTGTTTACCCCACCATACTCCTGGCTGCTGCTGGGCCCCTTCTCTGTCCCTGCGGTACCTCCTGCGGTTTCTTCATCCGTACGATCTGCATACCTCCCATCATGACCCTCTCCAGGAGGGACAGAATGATCTGCTCCTGGACTTCCCTGTGAATTTATGATTGTCATCACCTGTGCTGAAACACCTTTCTCCAGTGACCTGTTCAACACAGATGCCGGCAATCATAAATTAAGAGAAAAGTCCAGAAGCAGCGCATTCTGTCGCTCCTGGAGAGGGTCATGTTGGGAGGTATGCGCTATGGCCGGCCAGACACTCCGGGTCTCTGCTGAATGTGGGCTGCCTCCAGTGGCAAACGCAGGATTTGCATGGGGGGGGGGTTTCCAGAACTGGGCGGAGCCAATCACGGGGGTGGGGACTGAGGTGACCCAGTATATGCTGGGTCCGTAAAACTAGTGTGTGTGTGTGTGTATATATATCTACACATATATATATATACATATACATATACACACACACACATACATATACACGGGTGGTCTTCAGTATGCCGGCGGTCGGGCTCCCGGCAACCAGCATACCGGCGCCGGGAGCCTGACCGCCGGCATACCGACACTTATTCTACCTTGTGGGGGTCCACGACCCCCCTGGAGGGAGAATAGAATAGTGTGGCGCGCGTAGCGTGGCGAGCGCAGCGAGCCCGCAAGGGGCTCATTTGCGCTCGCCACACTGTTGGTAAGCCGGCGGCCGGCCTCCCGGCGCCGGTATGCTGGTTGCCGGGAGGCCGGCTGCCGGGAGATCGTAGTGAGCCCATATACACATATACATAGCATATTAAACATGCATATATATATATATATATATATATATATATATACATACACACACACATACAGTACACATATATATATATACACATGTATATATATATATATATATATCTATCATATGTGTGTGTGTGTGTGTGTGTGTGTGTGTGTGTGTGTGTGTGTTTGTTTGTATGTATGTATGTATATACATGTGTATATATGTAGGCACATGTATATATATGTACTATAATTAAAATAAAATAAACTTTTATTGCACTTGCAAGTGCCACCAGGAAGACAGCAGGCTGCAGAGGATGCTAGACAGTCATTAATAATACTCATGCAGCTTTTTTTTTTAGTGGAGGGGGGTTTCTGGGTACTCGGAAACCCCCCCTGGGTGCGCCACTGGCCTCCACATGGGCCAGGCTGCTGCTGTCACGGCTCCCGCTGGCTGTCCCCACGCATACCTGCTGCTCACTCCTGGCCGGGGTCTCCACACATGCTGCTGGGACCTGTGGCCCTTTCTCTGCGGCTGTCCCTTCTGAGCTGGACAGCACTCTCTACCTTCCATGACAGCTGAGCTGGCTCTCTTCACTCTGGCACTCCTCACTGTCTTTCTATACCTCACGGTGACACTTTCTCCATACCTCTCAACATGACCCTCTCCAGGAGGGACACAATGCTCTGCTTCTGGACTTTTCTCTTAATGTATGATTGCTGGCACCTGTGTTCAACAGGTTAATGGATAAGAAAGGTGTTTCAGCACAGGTGATGGCAATCATAAATTAAGAGGGAAGTCCAGAAGCAGAGCATTGTGTCCCTCCTGAAGAGGGTCATGTTGGGAGGTATGCTTTCTCTGTACTGCCACTCTGCACTTCACAGTAGGGATGGCCATCGACCATCGATAATTCAAAATCATCAATGGCTTATGGCCGATGTACAATACTTTTGCCATCGATGGGGGAGAACAAGATGGTTTCCTTTCATCGATGGAAAAGTATAACCAAATACTTTTTTTTTTTTTTTTTTAAATATGGTGCTGGGACACGGGGCATAGATTCGCCCCTGACACCCGCTAAGCCCCGTCCCTGGTTTTTCATTAGTCCGCAGATCAGCCTGCACGTTTCAGTGGTGGCCACCGAGTGGTGCAAACCATCGATGAATCACCATAGATGGTAGGCCATCCCTACTTCACAGCTTCCTATCCTGTGCCGGGTATATTTACTCGTCTCTGCTGTGGACTACATGTCTCCAGATGTAGTCAGCAGTGGAGTTAGAGAGGGCCTTGTATGTGAGGGTGAGACGTTTTGGAGAGGATTGTGTCGGGGAATGGGAGCCAATGTATGTTTTGTCGAAGGAGAGTGGCAGATGTGGAGTGGTGGGAGAGGAAGATAAGTGAAGCTGCGGAGATGAGAACAGATCGGAGTGGAGCGAGATGGGAGCATGGGAGGCCAGTGAGGAGAATATTGCAATAGTCAAGCCGTGAGATGACTAGTGAGTGGATATATTGTTTAACACCACACATGTTATCCCAATTCTACTTCTGCCACTAGTTACCTGCTATTGTTGTGGGGTTTTTTTCTCTTCCTTCCGCTCTTCCACCCCACCGTGTTTTTTCCCCTGTAATGTTTACCTCCACTGATTGCACACCCTGCCATTGCGCCCTACATACAGGGTACATCATACTACTACATAAGCGTCAGTTTTTCCATATATGAACTTGGCCCTTGTATGGCTCACCTCCCACAGTGTAACCTTCAAAGTGCGCCCAACATGGCTGCCCCATATGGTACACTTGTGGATGGGATGAAAAATACATAGGCCTGATGGTTTTGATGGAACCCTACTCTGAACTGTAGGACTCTGAAATCACCCCCATTTTGTGTCATCTCTTCTAGGGGTGGACTATTCCACCCTGGGTAATCCTACGCTGAGCGCCCAAGATGGCTGCCGCACTTGGTACCTTGTGAGGGTGGAATACACAACCCTTGGAAGTTATTACCCAAAATGCCTACACCAATCCTGCATTATGCTTTCTGTGTGCTTAAGGTTTTCTTTTATGTCTGTGTGGCTTATCTATTGATGTATTACTCAAATCCTCTGTATCATGTGCATTGTTTTTGATATCTGTAAAGCGCCTTGAGTTCTGTTGGAGAAAGAGCGCTATATAAATAAAATTATTATTATTATTATTATTATTATTATTATTATGTCAATGAGTATAGATATGTCTCACACATACAGGCAGCAGGGATGGTGTTAGAATTACAGGCTCACAACACGGATATTTTCCCACCATGACCTAAGTGTGTGGAGTTTGTATATTCCGCCTTGCATGGGTGTCCTCCCACAATCCAAAAATATACTGGTAGGTTAATTGGCCCACAACAAAAAATTAATCCTAGTGTCAGGGACAGATTTAGGGGTTAGGGCGCCCATAGGCACAACAGTAATGGCCACCCCCACCTGCCTAATTTTATTATTTTTACTGGTTAATTGTAAGTCCTCATTTTAGGATAGCCAATTTAATAGAATAATAAAAAAATCCACTATATTGTTTTATTTTAAATTATGTGTACATATGTACTAAGTAGGACAGCTTACAGTGCAGTATGTGCATGTCCTGCCCATTTGCACTCCATTCAAGATGGCATATGGTACAGTACAGTGAAAATATTTTGCGGTTACTGGCACTGTTTGGGCTGACAGTACCAACACAAGCATCCAAGTGCCGCCCCCGAACAAGTGCCGCGCCTAGGCACGTGTCTCAAGTGCCTAGTGAGAAATTTGCCACTGCCTAGTATGTGTGTGCATGTACATATGTTTAGGGCAGGCTAGATGGGCAAAGTGCTTCTTATCTACCATCAAATTCTATGTTACTGTGCTAGCGGGTACATTTATATTATGAGTATCTTTGTATTATTACACAAATGCTCATCTGCCTAACATGATAAATAGGAAAGCATAGATTGCACTATGTATGTGGCACACTAAGGGGAAGGGGGGGGGGGGGGTGTATTAAGCCTACAGTACTAAAGAGTGGAGCTGTTTATAGAAAGTATTTGATAAACGGTAGCAAGAGGTTGATTGGCTGCTATGGGCAACTTCTCCACTCGTTCACTCTTTAGAAGATTTGAAATATCTATTTAGCAAAATGTAAACCTGTGTTTCCTACTCTGATTATGATAAAACACTATTGAGCTTAATTCAGCTTCAGTTGTAGTTTAGCGAAAATCGCAAAACTACAAAATTTTTCTTTAACATGCAGGGGGCCACCCTGCACAAAGCAAGGCTGTCCCACATGCTGGGGCCATGACCCCCCTGCTAACATGCGAGCGCATAGCTATACAGCAATGCGCTTGCTTGTTTAAGGTAGCCATAGACTGCGTAGGCAGTTAAAGGGCCGCCATCTTTTGGGTCGCAGTGGCTGCGGCCTGCCCCTCCAACGGTCCGGACACACCTCTGTTGTCCAGTCTGCGCCCCTAAAATGAAGCATCGTCGCTCACAAAATGCATGCGCAGAAGTGCTGAAATCGCCAAATAGCAATTTTATCACTTTTTCGCCTGACCCTGAATCGGGGGCCTTGTGTGTTATTTATTCTTTTGCAAGTTCTTTGCCAGATAAACAGACACTGCTGGATTCATTATAAATTTGGACTTTTAGGGGATTTCGGGGCCTTAGGGGTCTATTCATAAAGCAGAGGAAAACCCTGTTTTGCGGAAAACAGAACTATACTCTGCTTCATGCTACTCACGGAGCAGATAACCGTGGAGAAGCCACTGATTTCTCCAGCGGGTCCCCTGCTCCGAGGCTGAATCTCATCACCATACTTTAGTATGGTGAGTGCGATTCATGAGGTTCAGGTTTGCCATCTCAGGATGGCACAACCTTGAACTTCGGTGCGGAGACAGCTCAATGCTTCCCTTCCCTGCTCTCTGCCTGGCACCCATGCTGGCTCCTCCCCCTGACTTCCCAGCAGCCTCTGCGGCCGCCTTGCTCCCCCTACCACATCCACTGCTAAGTGCGCCTGCTCCCTCTGTAGCCTCTCCAGTGTCCCTGTTTTGTTTGCACATCTCCTTTGTGCCAGCTTCACCTGCAGCCTCTACTCAGTGTGCCCGCTTCCCCTGCAGCCTCTCCAGTGTCTCAGTTTCCCCCACACCATTTCTCTTGTGTCTGCTCTCCTCTGCAACCTCTCCAGTGTCTCAGTTTCCCCCACACCATTTCTCTTGTGTCTGCTCCCTTGCTTCCCCTGTACCATCTCCCTTGTGCCCACTCCCCCCACGCTCTCCCCACACTGAGCCTCTGCTCAGTGTGTTTGCTTCCCCTGTAGTCTCTCCACAGTGTCCCTGTTTCCCCCACACCATTTCCCAGGTGCCCGCTCCCCCCGTAGCCTCTGCCCAGCGTGCCCGCTCCCCCGCAGCCTCTGCTCAGTGTACCCACTCCTTTCTGCTGCAGAGCTAAAGATGCTGCTGGAGCCTGTACCATCCCTTTCTTACTCAGATATGCAGCCCTACACCACTGCTGTGACCTCGCCCTTTCCCCAGGCTCATAGGAGGACTGCTTGCGAACCAGGGGAATCTACTGGAGGCAAGAGGACACAGTAGGGAGGAAACTTTGCAGACCTCTCTGCTACATCTGGAACAATAATAATGCATTTTCGAGGATAAATTTCCAAATTTCTATATCTCCATATGGGGAAAGTGGAAATTATAGCAGCAGGCTATGCGTCATATTTCCATCGGTACAGTCTTTGATGAATGAGGGTGTAACTAAACAATGAGAAAAAGGGGTGTTTATGTGAAAATTAATATGCCCCATAATGTTGTTTGAGGCAGTATATATAAGGTATAAATGTAGGATAAGGCAGTAACTATGTGTGTGGTATAACTGTTGCTGTATGAGGAGAGTATATATAGTTATACGTCTGCGGCATTGCTTTAGGATAAGACAGTATATATGTGTGGCATTACAGTGAGACATTTTTGTGGCATAATGTGTATAAGGGGTACTACTGTGTGGCATAATGTGTATAAGGGGTACTACTGTGTGGCATAATGTGTATAAGGGGTACTACTGTGTGGTGTGACTAAGGGATTCAACTGTATGACATAACATAAACAGTATATGGGGCACTTCTGGGCAGTGTAATGTTAATTAAGTTGCACTACTGTGTCGTCATTTGAAGTGGGGGACTATTGTGAAGCCACGCTGTCCCCTGGAAACATTATCATGTTTCAAAGTGTAAGTGTGTGTGTTGGTTGGGGGGGGGGGGGGGGGGGTGGTAAACAAGTGCTCTTTCTGGCACAGGACACTGTAATGTCTTGTTACAGCTCTGTTAAATGGAGCCCACAGTCTCATACATTACGCTGTATGATGAATTGCTGTGTTTAATTAAAATTTAAGCTGAATCATTGCTTGCTGCACCAGTGGTGTATCGATAGAGGAGGGGACCCGTGTGCAGTCTCCGTGTGTGGGCCCCCTCTTCTCCCGTAGCCATCAGCGCTGTTAGTGCTCTGAGCACTGTTGACTCTGGCACAGTGCCAGAGTCAACAGTGCTTGCGCGGGTGTCCGGAAAATGGTGCGGTGGATATTTATCTAGAGGCCTGCGCATGCACTGTAGAATCTGGCACTGTGCCAGTAGCTCTAGGGCTCAGAGCACTAACGTCGCTGCCGGCTACAGGACAGGAGGGGGCCCACACATGGAGACCAATGGACACCAGAAAGGTAAGTATAGTAGAAATGGGTGCAATGTGTGCGGTGTGGGCCCCCTCTGGACCCAGGGGCCTGTGTGCACCGCACACACTGCACCCATTGTAGATACGCCATTATGCTGCACTTATTTGCACATTCAGTTTGCAGAACCTTATGCCCCACGTATGTTTTGCTGTAATGCTTAACATAACTTTTACCAATAAGTGGTGCACTCATTTTAACACATACATTATTTATGCAAAGCAATTATACACTATAAAATAGCCCAATTTGTACAATTTAATATTGACTCTGACCTCAATTAATAAGAGGAAACTGGAAACTGAATTCAATATGTTATTTTGATTATTTTGGATTCACAAATATATAGCAGTTCCTATGAATTAGGGATTTTAAGTAAGTATGGCGAGCAAGCATTTGTCATGGACAGTGGCAATATGTACTCATTTGTGTTTAGGGGTGATAGGGTGCTTATTGCGCTTTTCGGATTTCAAGTATACGCCGAGTTTTGGCCGGGAAGCAATGTACATATGCAACGAGGAGGGGGAAAGTGGACAAACAATTTGTGTTAAGGTCAAGGTGACAGTGAAGAACATCAGTGGCAAACGCAGGATTTCTTGAGGGGGGTTTCCAAATGCAGTCCACAGTCTCTCGCTCTGAGGAACATTGGAGCATGTGCTGGAGTCTGGGAGAGCAGTAGAAGAACCTAGTATCGACCCTGGACATTAACTTAAACATTGGTCTTTTTATACACTAGTTACTGTATGGAATACAGTTTTTTTACTGCTTGATGTGGCGTCAGCTTTCATAATTGTATTATATACCATCACTATTGTTGTCATCATTTGAGCCACTTGCTAAGAGGAGGGGGGTTTCCAGGCAACCAGAAACCCCCCCTGCGTTTGCCTATGAACATCCAGGAGATCTGTAAGAAGAATTAACAATAGCATTAATGCCATAGCACATTTGTACAACATGACATAATTGCACAATCATATAGAAAAATGGCAGTACTCTGTAAATCAATGGAGACTATTTTGCTTGCCCAAAAAACCCTAACTGTCGTGATAACTGGTTTCATCTGAATTTGGACTTCCACAGAGGACTATCACCCATATCAGCTATCGCCGGTAGCAATGCCTGACAATACCTTCCCAATGCTCTGCGTAGGAAAATTAGATATCGCCAGAGGCCTTATATAATCACAGGATGACAATAGTGGAGAGCGGTAAAGGGAAAAAATGCTTTATTACTAAAATAAACCAATTTTCCTTTGTTAAATAAACACACAATAGTTTTTCTGTCTTTTAATACTTTCTTTTTCTTCTTTTATTTTTAAATCTGTAAATTCTCAGATTGCATGTGCAACCTAAAGAATGCACATAGGGAACCCATACCCAGAGTGTCTTGGCTTTCTTTTTAGTGCTGCCAGTCAGTAATATCAGGATTCTGGAAGCAGAGCACTTTCTAGGTGACCCAACAAAGGCCCTCATTCCGAGTTGTTCGCTCGCAAGCTGCTTTTAGCAGCTTTGCACACGCTAAGCCACCGCCTACTGGGAGTGAATCTTAGCTTATCAAAATTGCGAACGAAAGATTAGCAAAATTGCGAATAGACACTTCTTAGCAGTTTCTGAGTAGCTCCACACTTACTCGGCAACTGCGATCAGTTCAGTGCTTGTCGTTCCTGGTTTGACGTCACAAACACACCCAGCGTTCGCCCAGACACTCCTCCGTTTCTCCAGCCACTCCCGCGTTTTCCCAGAAACTGTAGCGTTTTTTCTCACACACCCATAAAACGGCCAGCTTCTGCCCAGAAACCCCCACTTCCTGTCAATCACATTACGATCACCAGAACGAAGAAAAAACCTCGTAATGCCGTGAGTAAAATACCTAACTGCATAGCAAATTTACATGGCGCAGTCGCACTGCGGACATTGCGCATGCGCATTAGCGACTAATCGCTCCGTTGCGACAAAAAAATAACGAGCGAACAACTCGGAATGACCACCAAAGGGAGTAATTCCAAGTTGATCGCAGCAGGATTTTTGATAGCAATTGAGCAAAACCATGTGCACTGCAGGGGAGGCAGATATAACATGTGTAGAGAGAGTTAGATTTGGGTGGGTTATTTTGTTTCTGTGCAGGGTAAATACCGGCTGCTTTATTTTCACACTGCAAATTAGATTGCAGATTGAACACACCCCACCCAAATCTAACTCTCTCTGCACATGTTATATCTGCCTCCCCTGCAGTGCACATGGTTTTGCCCAATTGCTAACAAAAATCCTGCTGCGATCAACTTGGAATTACCCCCAAAGATTTTTTCTAGATAATTTGGCTAATAAATGATTCAGCAGGCATTGAAATTCCTTCTGTTTGATCTCTATTCATACACAGGCCCTTTGCCGGGATAGTTATACACATACAGGAAACCATTATTAGGGAAGATCACTTTTGTCATGTCATAGGTTGTTGCAAAATATTACTTTTATTGTAAGATATTATTACTTTGAAATGTGAAAGGTTTGCACTAATTTACTTAATTGTCAGTTTTCCACGTTATGATGTAATTGTTGTAGGCTACAGGAACGGGTTCCTTCAGCATTGTTCTAAATATCTTGTATCATGTTTTCGGTATCCGGTCTACAGATCTATGCTAAAAAGGTTTACAGTCATTAGGTCGACCACTAATGGTCGACATGCATTGGGTCAACGGTCAAAAGGTCAACATGTAAAAGGTAGGCAGATGAAAAGGTCGACACGTTCAAAAGGTCAACAGATTCAAAAGGTCAGCATGACACTGATCGACACACATATGGTTTTTTTGGTTTTGTTTTACTTTTTCATACTTTACCATCCATGTGGACTATGATTGGGAATAGCAACTTGTGCCAAGTGCAGCGGTAGCGGAGCGAGGCATTCACTAACCATGTGAGGGGACGTGTTACACTTATACCCCTTTTCCACTAACTGTTTTTACCCGTGTTTTTGCACAGGAGCGCGCATCGACACAGGTTTTTAGTAGGTTGAAACGGGTCAACACGGGTTGAGTGACCCGGGAATCCAATCCGGCTATTTACCTGGGTAGAACACGGTAATGACGCGGATAACGGTGCAGTGGAAACGGTCATTACACGTGTTTTCAGACCCGAGTAACGCTCTGAGACGCTGATTGGTGCTTCTGGGGCACTGGAAGATGATGTCATCCCTGGGAGACACGCTGGGCACATGCAGGCACCGCAGCAGCAAACAAACGCAGATGCACATCTATTGCAGCAGCTACAACACTACGCTGGGCACATGCAGGCATTGAGGCAGCTTGCAAACACAGACACATGCTAGACACAGCTACTGCACCGGCGTCCATTGCTGCAATGCTGTGAGCAGGCCCCAACCCTCCCTTATGGTCCTTTTGATGACATCATCTTGATGAGACAGTAAAAAGTCCATTTGTAATGACAGCAATAGGCTTTTACAGAGCTTACCCGGGTTAGGTGGAAACAGATCAGACACGGGAATAACCCGTGTCGAAGTGTAGTGGAAACGGGGGAGCCGACACGGGTTGTAGCCGTGTTAAACATCCCGGATCGGACACGGTACGTAGGTGGAAAAGGGGTATAATTGGGCTTTTTTGTCAAAAAATTGACAAAACACACAGAAAAATAAAAAAAATGGTGTTGCCTTTTTTATGTCGACCATTTCCATGTCGACCTTTTCTACTGTGTATCTATTTCATGTCAACCTTTAGACCACATCGACCTATTGACCCTGTCAACCTAATGCATGTCGACCATTAGAGGTTAACCTATTGACTGTAGACCTTTTTAGTGTAGATGTAATGATTCACACCCAATGCTGTCTGTGTTTTGGTGCAAACAGCATCATTACATGTTCTTGAAATGTTTATATTTAATAAATTTAAACATATTTACAAATATTTATCTTATTTCCCACTACAAATGTGGTGCCATTGGAATTCTGGGAAAGGATCTTCTTAAATTCTGCTTACCTGTTTCCTGTTAAATAAAAATAGCTTTAGTTATACAGTATGTCCAACAATACCGTCAAAGCAATATATATGGTATAATTAATATGCATTTATTAGGAAATATATTAAAATCAGAAGTCACCAAGATGTTCACGTCTGTAACTCTGTGGCTATCCTTATCCTTGACAGACTCATGCTATGCATGCCAGATGAAGGAAAGGTATGCAGTGCATGTGTACTTCTTTTGAATTCAATATGTACGTTGGGACACCTGTCTTAAATACACTGGCGGCATACAGTATGTTACCTGAGAGGAGGTAGCTGTCAGTGACCTCATATTGCACTTGTAGATAGATAGGGGTAAATTTACTAAAGTGGGAGTTTTCTAGAACTGCCGTTGTTGCCCATAGCAACCAATCAGATTATATCTATTATCTTCTGTTTGCACCTGGATAAGTGTTAAGTAGAATCTGATTGGTTGCTCTGAGCAACATCACCAATTCTAAAAAAAACTCCCACCTTAGTAAATTTACCCCATAGATAGGTAGATGGTTGAGAATGTCAGAAGTATAGTGCCCAATAACCAAGGTGTTGTATACTTTTTAGAGTGATAATTACTAATGTTAGCTAGAGATATCTGGATTATGTAAGTTTAGTTATATCACTGAAAACTTGAGAGGAGAAAAGTTTGCCTGTCTTTTTGCTGAAGTACTGTAGGCAGTAATTACACCAAAACAAATATTTCGGTTTCGACCTCCCATAATCCTTTTACCGTTGCACGTACAAATCCAAAGAATACCAGTCAGCTAAATTTCTGCCTCAGATCCTCCATGCCGTCATTCACCATGTCAATAAGCGCTTTCTCTTTATCATTGTTTCCACTAGTTTCTATGAAACTAATACATAATGGTGGTCATTCCGAGTTGTTCGCTCATTGCCGTTTTTCGCAATGGAGCGATTGGGTGGAAAATGCGCATGCGCATAGTACGCAGCGCGCATGCGTTCATTAATTTAACACAAAACTTAGTAGATTTATAAAAGCTCGAGCGACGTTTTTTCATTGTTCGAGTGATCGTAGTGTGATCGATAGGATGTGGGTGTTTCTGGGCGGAAACTGGCCGTTTCCAGGGAGTGTGCTAAAAAATGCAGGCGTGCCAGTAAAAACGCAGGAGTGGCTGGAGAAACGGGGGAGTGGCTGGCCGAACGCAGGGCGTGTTTGTGACGTCAAACCAGGAACTAAACAGAGTGAGGTGATCGCAGTCTAGGAGTAGGTCTGGAGCTACTCAGAAACTGCAAGGAAAAATTTAGTAGCAATTCTGCTAAGCTAAGATACACTCCCAGAGGGCGGCGGCCTAGCGTTTGCAATGCTGCTAAAAGCAGCTAGCAAGCGAACAACTCGGAATGAGGGCCAATATGAGTTAGGCATGTGATTCTGCTACTGTGGCCTTCATCGCCATTGTTACACCTTTCCTATAGTAGTTTATTCCCGTTCTGTGTGTGTTCATGGGCACAGCCATGTTGGACTTCAGTCACATGACATTGTTTCTCCTATCTGCGGTGCTGACAAGTGCTGGAGCCTAATTGCCCACCAATCCCTGCTAACCTGTGGGTTTAAATAGCCTGTCCCAGCACTGAAGGATGTCAGTGCTTCAATTGTAATCAGTGATTCCAGCCTGCAAGTTTCACTACTGTTATGAGCCACGGCTGTGGCTCATTCCTGTTTTGCAGTTTTGTTCTGTATTTCATGTTATACTTCTGTTTATGTTCCCCGTGGGTGTCATGGGGTGCTCGGAGCTCACCCTTAAGGAGGGGATACTGTTATGAACCACAGGTAGTGGTTCATTCCTATTTTATGTTTATAAAGTTGTCTTGCATGCCAGGATTTCCTGTTGCTCTGTTTTAGAATACTCTTGTCTGCTGCCGCTGGTGAGTCTGTGTAATTGCAGCTTGTTCCCATGTGTTCAGCCTCACCTGGCTGCTAATTGCATTTTGTCAGTTTGGAATCATGCAACAGGGCAGCTGCATGGGATTACTAATTAGGCCTCTCTGTTATATGCTGGCTGACTGCAATTCACAGATGCTGGTGATATTCCTTGGTTTGCAGTCTGCTTGAAGTTTGAGCTGGTTCCTGTCAGTCCCTGTGTTGATTCCTGTGTCAGTCCCTGTGTCGATTCCTGTGTCAGTCCCTGTGTCGATTCCTGTGTCTGATCCCGTGTCCTGCTGTGAGGCGTTCCTGCCCTGAGTTCCAGTGGCTTTGCCTGTCCCTGGTCAAGTCTTCTGGCTTCCTGGTGTCCACCGGTCTGTCGTTTGGGATTCTGCCTGTCCTCCAGTTCTGAGAGTCGGTGTCGGCAGCATTAGAAGTTCCTGTCCGTTTGCCAGTATTCGTACCGGTTCCGTGAGTAGCGGCTCTCCCGCGTCCGTTGGCCTAGGCCGCTGTATTCCATTATTGTTTCTGTCCCTGGTGTTTTGCAGAGGGTTCTGCTTATGCTGTCACCGCCGGTACACAAAGGTATTGTGTCGGCGTGTGATCAGCATTTCCTTTGTTGTTCTTTTCCTTTGGCGGTTTCTCCGCACATACTTTAGGGTTTTAGTTAGCTTGTAGCCCCTGGCCTGTTTGCTTAGTTAGAGGTCCTTTTGTTATCATTCTGCCTCAGATTTCCCTTTGTCTCTCATTAAGACCGGGGGGCACCGGAGTTGGGCAGACATAATCCGCCCTTCAAACGTGGCTGCCAAGGGCTCAAGAAACCATAGTCTCGCAAGGGATTTCCGATAGCACGGGTGAGACAACAGAGTTAGGGCGCCAGGGGCTATTCCCTTTCCATTCCCCTTTCCCAGCGTTACGTCCTGGTGCTCTGGACTCACTTCATGAACATCTCCCTTGTTCTGAGCACCAGGAACCTAACATTATCACCAGCCATACCACAAAAAAGAAATAAAACTTTTTTTCTTTTTTGGCCCAGTCCAGTGTCTAGTCTAGAATCCAGTCTTGTCTAGAATTCAGTGTGCAGAATCCAATCCGGTGTTTAGAATCCAGTCCGGTGTTTAGAATCCAGTCCGGTGTTTAAAAAAAAAAAAAAAGTCTTGTTTTGTTTAGCAAAATTTAGTCTTGCCTTGTCTTGCCTTGCCTTGCCTTGCCTTGCCTTGTCTTGTCTTGTCTAGTTTTAAATCCTCCTATGTCTACTATGCAAGCCCTGCAGGCATCTCTCGCAGCCCTGAACTCTGTATTCAGTGCTTTGAGAACAGAGCGACTAGAAGTTTTGCAGCAATCCCTAAAGCAACTGCAAAACCTTCTGACTAAAATCTTGCTCATTTTGCCAGAAGTCGTTGAGAGTACATCTATCTCTAAAGAGACTCTTGTTCACAGTATGGTGACAAGAGAATCCTCTGGTTTAATTGAAGAGAAAAGGTTTAAAAGTTTTCTGCGGCCCAGGTTCTCAGAAGAGGAGCGTCTGCGTCGCAGAAACTTAAACTTATGCCTATATTGTGGGTGTTTAGGCCATTATCTGCAGACCTGTGAGTTGCGCAAGCCAAAGTGTGGTGACGAGTCTTGCCCTCTGGCCAAGTTGAGTCATGATACAAGACCTACTCCTGTCTCTACTGTGGCAGAGGTACTTGTCACACAACCCACACAAAAAAACTCTCTGTCCTATAATTGGGGTCCTTGGGCAAGGGAGCCCCATTATAGATTCAGGAATCAAAAGAGAATGTTTCTCTCCTCTCTTGAGGTTCCTGTGGAAGCGGAGTTGCAAGTCCCTGGAGTGGTGCCCGATGCCCAGGTTCCTGGAGTGGTGCCCGATGCCCAGGGTCCTGGAGTGGTGCCCGATGCCCAGGGTCCTGGAGTGGTGCCCGATGCCCAGGGTCCTGGAGTGGTGCCCGATGCCCAGGGTCCTGGAGTGGTGCCCGATGCCCAGGGTCCTGGAGTGGTGCCCGTAGCCCAGGGTCCTGGAGTGGTGCCCGTAGCCCAGGGTCCTGGAGTGGTGCCCGTAGCCCAGGGTCCTGGAGCGGTGCCCGTAGCCCAGGGTCCTGGAGCGGTGCCCGATGCCCAGAGTGCTGAAGCGGTGCCCGATGCCCAGAGTGCTGGAGCGGTGCCCGATGCCCAGAGTGCTGGAGCGGTGCCCGATGCCCAGAGTGCTGGAGTGGTACCCGATGCCCAGAGTGCTGGAGCGGTACCCGATGCCCAGAGTGCTGGAGCGGTACCCGATGCCCAGAGTGCTGGAGCGGTACCCGATGCCCAGAGTGCTGGAGCGGTACCCGATGCCCAGAGTGCTGGAGCGGTACCCGATGCCCTAGCTTATAGAGGGACATCAAATATTATAGTTCAGGTGTCCATACCGGAAGGGGTCTCAGAAGCTGTTACCCCAGGTAGGGACTTGAAAAGCGCAACCCTAGAAAGGGTCTCTAAAACCATAGTTCTTGAGGGGAACTCGAGAAGCAAAACCCCAGAAGGGATCTTTGAAGTAATATCCCCAAGTGGGGTCTCGAGAGACGCAGCCCCAAAGAAGGGTCTAGAAGTCGCTTCCCCAGGAAAGAACTTAAGAAGCATAGCATTAGTGGAGGATCTGAACATTATTGCTTCAGCAAAAGTCCCGGAAGTCATAGTCCCGGGAGAACTTTCGATAATTATCGACTCAGAGAGGGAGGCCGATGGCCCGATCCCAGTCAGGGAGGCCAACGGCCCGGTCCCAGTAAAAGAATCCGAGGTGCTGGTCCCAGCGGGGTTCCCGGAGGCCACTGTCCCAGCGGGGTTCCTGGAGGCCACTGTCCCAGCGGGGTTCCTGGAGGCCACTGTCCCAGCGGGGTTCCTGGAGGCCACTGCCCCAGCGGGGTTCCCGGAAGTCACTGCCCCGGGTGGGGTTCAGAAAGTCACTGCCCCGGGTGGGGTTCAGAAAGTCACTGCCCCGGGTGGGGTTCAGAAAGTCACTGCCCCGGGTGGGGTTCAGAAAGTCACTGCCCCGGGTGGGGTTCAGAAAGTCTCAGCCCCGGGTGGGGTTCAGAGAGTCTCAGCCTCGAGTAAGGTCACTAGTGACCAGGTCCTAGCAAAGCACTCCAGTCAGTCAGATGAGAAGGAAACAGATCCTGACTCTGATATCTCAACATCCATAACCTTTGATGGGGACTTCGCCCAATTTCTGGCGCTTTTCAAACACTATTACACTATTATGTTGTCTAGACCATTTCTGGGCATCACTTCAGAAAACCTTGGGCTCTATCTGATTTATTCTTTTAGAGGAGAGCCTTCTGAGTGGGCGACCAGCCTAATGAAAGCTGAAGATCCCATTCTTCAGGATCCCCTAGCATTCTGTGATGCAATTGTTAAAAGATACGGTTCCAAAGAAATTGGTTCAGGTTCCTCTAAGTCACCCATCTTGTCTGCTGAGAGTCCACCAAATACTGTAAACACGGCACAAGAGTCCCAGCCCGTTGTTTTGACTGCAGGATGTGCTTTTTTGACTTCTTCTTCTAATAATAGTACTTTACCAGAAAGTTCAGCTCCCAGGGGTAAGAGACCTGTCTCTGATTTGAACGCAGCCTTGCTGGGTGGTACCATCAGTTCAGACAATGTTTGGGGAATTACCTTGGTCAGACCTAAAGAGCTTTGTAAAAAGAAGAAGAAGAAAAAGAAATAATTTTTGACTCTTGCCCTGATAAAAAAAAAAAGAGAGATTTTTTTTTTTCCTTGTCTTGTGTCCAGTGGCCACCATCAAGGGGAGGGCACTGTTACAAGTTGTTGCTACAGCTTGTTTTTTGTTTTCTTGTCTGTTAGACCAGTGTGTCAGGTTTTTTTTTTTTTTGTATCCCTTGTTCTGGATAGTCTGAATTTTGGGGTCTTTTGACCCCTCCTCAAGGGGGGGGGGGGGGGTAATGTTATGAGCCACGGCTGTGGCTCATTCCTGTTTTGCAGTTTTGTTCTGTATTTCATGTTATACTTCTGTTTATGTTCCCCGTGGGTGTCATGGGGTGCTCGGAGCTCACCCTTAAGGAGGGGATACTGTTATGAACCACAGGTAGTGGTTCATTCCTATTTTATGTTTATAAAGTTGTCTTGCATGCCAGGATTTCCTGTTGCTCTGTTTTAGAATACTCTTGTCTGCTGCCGCTGGTGAGTCTGTGTAATTGCAGCTTGTTCCCATGTGTTCAGCCTCACCTGGCTGCTAATTGCATTTTGTCAGTTTGGAATCATGCAACAGGGCAGCTGCATGTGATTATTAATTAGGCCTCTCTGTTATATGCTGGCTGACTGCAATTCACAGATGCTGGTGATATTCCTTGGTTTGCAGTCTGCTTGAAGTTTGAGCTGGTTCCTGTCAGTCCCTGTGTTGATTCCTGTGTCAGTCCCTGTGTCGATTCCTGTGTCAGTCCCTGTGTCGATTCCTGTGTCTGATCCCGTGTCCTGCTGTGAGGCGTTCCTGCCCTGAGTTCCAGTGGCTTTGCCTGTCCCTGGTCAAGTCTTCTGGCTTCCTGGTGTCCACCGGTCTGTCGTTTGGGATTCTGCCTGTCCTCCAGTTCTGAGAGTCGGTGTCGGCAGCATTAGAAGTTCCTGTCCGTTTGCCAGTATTCGTACCGGTTCCGTGAGTAGCGGCTCTCCCGCGTCCGTTGGCCTAGGCCGCTGTATTCCATTATTGTTTCTGTCCCTGGTGTTTTGCAGAGGGTTCTGCTTATGCTGTCACCGCCGGTACACAAAGGTATTGTGTCGGCGTGTGATCAGCATTTCCTTTGTTGTTCTTTTCCTTTGGCGGTTTCTCCGCACATACTTTAGGGTTTTAGTTAGCTTGTAGCCCCTGGCCTGTTTGCTTAGTTAGAGGTCCTTTTGTTATCATTCTGCCTCGGATTTCCCTTTGTCTCTCATTAAGACCGGGGGGCACCGGAGTTGGGCAGACATAATCCGCCCTTCAAACGTGGCTGCCAAGGGCTCAAGAAACCATAGTCTCGCAAGGGATTTCCGATAGCACGGGTGAGACAACAGAGTTAGGGCGCCAGGGGCTATTCCCTTTCCATTCCCCTTTCCCAGCGTTACGTCCTGGTGCTCTGGACTCACTTCATGAACATCTCCCTTGTTCTGAGCACCAGGAACCTAACAACTACAGACTTTCTCCTGCAATTCCATTCTGCAGTACAGCCTGACTCCCTGGTGATTACACTCTGCAGTGTAACCCAACTCTCCAGAGATTAACCCTTTACAAGTCTACTCTGATTTCTGTGTTTGAACTCTAGCTTTTCAGTAGCCATCCTTAATTTCTCAATTACGAGCGCACTCCAGCTTCATTCCTCATTTACCTACGAACCCCAGCCTCATTTCTCATCCTCCAGCGAACCCTAGCTTCCTTTATTGTTTACAGAACTTTCCTCCATATTCCAGGTTACTGGTCTTAACGAGTTGTGCACCTAATTATTACTTGTGACCTTCTAATATTCTTTTGCACGTTATTTGACTTTTAAATTCAAGTACCCGTCAGCCCCTACAACTGAGGCTCCCAGTCACGGTCACCAGCCCTCAGTTGTGACAGTCCGGCACTTACTGTTACTTGAGATATCCGTCCCTGTTGCCTTCCGTAGATGCAGTTTGCACTGCCATATAGAGAAGAGAGGACAGTGGCACTCAGAAAAAAAAGAACGCAGACACAGCCACTTATTCAAACCAAAGTTTCAATGCTGGTGCATTTTCGTCAGCGCAGTAACAAACATTAAAATCACTCACCATTAAATGTGCTCCCACTCAGCACCAAAGACTGCGCCTCCGGCTCCACTTCCGGTAAGCAGGCGCTTCAGAATGACGTCACCCAGTGTGCCCATCACCAAGGAGACAGTGTATACATTAATGACATACAGAACAGCGTTTCACATCATATTATCTCAATAGCATGTAAAAGAATATGCCTTATAAATACATAGTTACAGCATAAGTTATATGGATCTAAATGCAAAAGGGCGTGTTCACATATTAGAGAAAGCTATTGTAACCAGTCTGTTCGTTTAGACCCCGTGGATTTAATGTGTCTAATCGGAAAATCCACCTGGATTCACATTGCAGCAACAATTTAGTCCTATTGCCACCCCTAATCAGTGGGGGGACATGATCAATGATCATATGTTTCAAAGAAGTTGGAGAATGACCAGCCAGGGCGAAGTGTCTCACCACTGGCTGATCACTATTGCCAGAAAGTACTGCTTCTCTTATAGCATATCTATGTTGACCCATTCTGACTTTGAATGGGCACTCTGTCTTGTCGATAAAACGTGTTCGAACCTGACCAAGTAGCTAGAAAAGGGGTGTGGGTGTAGGGAGTTGGCGCTGGAATGAGGACAGGGAGTGAAGCTGATGATTCAGCTGGGAAATTATGTTTTTTTGGTGATGAAAAATGAATACTTATCTGAAATATTTTCAGTGGATTTCTGGTTTCTGAGGGAAGGATATTTTTCCTCCAGGAATGACGAGATCATACGGCGTAGTGGTATGAAAAACACAAAATGACGACAAATTTTTGAGTTTTGGGAATCCTCAATGAAATAAAATGAACATTTGTTTGATAGCAGGTATGGAAAGGGTCTCAGGTAAGATAATCATACCTCACTTACAGAAAGTGAGTGAGGTTATAAGCATATAAAGGTTTCTTTTAAAAACTGATGCTGGAATTTTCAGCGTACCTAACTTACAATGAAAGATATAGGTATGAACACATCAAGGTATCTTTGTAAGCTGTGCTGCGTACCGGTACTCACTGGAAGAAGCGTGTTCAGTCTGCACATCAAAGTATCTTTTATCCAATCAGCATTCTTATTAGGCCACCCGTATTAAAAAAAAGGGATTTATTGGATAAAAACAGGTAAGGAATTTACACACAGAGGGAGTATTGACCACGAGGAAGGAACTGCCAGACAGGGGAACCTGTAGGACCATCTACAATCCAGTTCACATGGCCCGGTACCAAAAGAACTTGAAAAAAGAATTTAAGAAGGTCGTACCTTTCCCCAGCCGTGCAGGTAGCTGTCCAAGTGGGCCAAGGTCCTCCTTATCTTTCCTTATTTTAAGTGAGTCTATAGGTGCATTCATTTTAGTATAAGCCCTGAGGCCACCACTTAGGCTTTATATTTTTTAGAAATCCCTTTACACACTGGTGTATATTGAAGTTCTTTGTGAACATACTACACATTGTGGTTTTGTATTTTATTTACTTTATATACTCACCACTGGGAGCATGAACTAACTGTAAGAGGATCGTCAAAAATAGGTGACAATCATCTACAGGAAAGTTCCAGTACATGTGAAAGAAACCTTTATATGAGGATCCAAGTCACAATACCAGTGAGTTTTTGGTACGATATTACCTCATCTGTTCATCCTTGCATTATTGGTCAACTTGTGTTTGAAAGAAAATCGCTAAATATCTGGCCTACCAGCTCCACAAGTGAGTTTTGGTACGCTGGATTTTGCGTCCCAATTGAACTAATTTTTAACTGAAGGAGAATTATTTATTTAAACCATATTACACATTGTACTCTCTTTTGTTTGTTTTTATGATTCATTACCGGAGGAAAAATCATCTCTAGAAGAAGACTCTTCTTCAGCGATTCAGTGGACTTTTGGTTTTCTCCTCTTCATTTTGCTTCATGTGTTGCCTTTGATCTATTGTCACACCATTGTTTTTTGTATAATGTATAACAGGCATTTGTGATGTGTGGCATAATGTGTCATAATGTGTCACAGGCATTACGGTATGTGGTATAATGTCTTAGGGGCACTGCAGTGTGTTGCATAATTGATAATGGGCATTTCGGTGTGTGGCATAATGTGTCACAGGCATTACGGTATGTAGCATAATGTGTCAGGGGCATTACGGTGTGTGGCATAATGACTAAGGGCCATTGCAGTGTGTGGCATAATGTGTAAGGGGCATTACTATAAGGGGGAAAAATGACAACTAATGTTAGGGGGCATGAATCAGGATTATAATTTTTTTTCTGTGGTGGCTAATGTCTTGGCATACAGGTTGCAAAACTGGGGTATAAAGTAGTCTTTTCCTGCAATGCCACGCCCCTTTCAGTGAAGCCATGCACCAGCAAGGACACGTCCCTATTTCAGTGCGCTTCTGCAGCGCGCGCAAATTCATCACTTTTCTAGTGCCAATTATGGGGGGGGGGGATAGAATTTTTTGGCCTGGGGGAGAAAAATTTCTAGTTACGCCACTGTGGGTCAGATACCGTGTGGGACGGATACAGCAGGGTTTCAGTGCTATATCCGACAGTGGGATCCTGAGGTTTTGGCTCAATTGGGGATCCGGGGCAGGCAGGGAGATCCGAGTTGTGGCTCGGATCTCCCCGGATCCCCTAGTTTCAGGGGGGGGGGGGGATCTGAGAACCGAACCCGCTCATACCTAATTAGAATTTCATTTTAAAATATTGCCTATGTATGTGTTTTAGTAAACTTATGTATCTTGAACAAGTCTCTTGGATTCTGTGAGTGAAAGCAAACACCTGTTAACCATTTACTTTGTTCTGATTTATCTAGCGCACTTACTCTTTGTGGTATATAGTGTTTCTAATCTAAGGCTCTTGCAAAGCCTTTGTTTGTGCAGCTAGGGAATCTTGAACAAAAGTGAAATAAACTATTGATTATTGCGCCGGAAATATTGGTGGTATATCCACCTTATTGTTTTCCCTAATTAGAAGACAAATACAACATTTAAGGGCCATTTACCATTTACTGAGGTTTAGACTTGATAAATGAAATTTCTTATTGCCGCTATTTAGGCAATAAGAAATTAATTTCTGTCAAGATGTATTAAAAATCACATCCAGGGACAAACGCTCCGACAGAAGCCTATGCCAGCAATATATAAGCTAAAGTGATCAAATCAGGCATCACTTTACTTTATGCTGCGGACCTACTGCGCATGCATGGTCCGTAGACAGTACACGCACCCAGGGACGGATTTAGGGGTGAAGGCTCCCCTAGGCACAACAGTAACACCCACCCCCTTTTTTGATGATAGCCAATTTGATATAATAATAATAATAACTATGACATTTTGTTATTTTTAGTTATCTATACACATTTACTAAGTAGCATAGCTTACAGCTGCAGAATGTGCATTTCCGGTCCACTGACACTTCACTTAGATGGCACGGTCAGTTGCCACCCACAAATGCCCTCTTCCTGTCAATCTCCTTGCGATCGCCCGTGCAAATGGATCCATCAGACAAACCCATCGCTGACCGGCTGTCACTGACCTGGGTTGGGAGTGTTGAGAACTCGGGGGTTCTTCCGATGATCGGGAAGAGGAACCACAGCTGGGCCGGAGCAGGGATGGCCGGATGTAGGTTTTCCTCATGCAGAACCTTGCCGTTGTAACCGACGTGTAATGCTAAAGAATTAGTTGTGGCCAAGGCTTTGGGCGATGCTGAAGTACACAGAAGAATGAAGAACTTGTGAGCGATGTTGAAGAAATGAATGAAGATTTGAGAACGATGTTGGAGCACACAGAGGAATGAAGAGCTTGTGAGCGATGCTGAAGAGATGAATGAAGATTTGAGTATGATGTTGAAGCACACAGAAGAATGAAGAACTTGTGAGCGATGCTGAAGAAATAAATGAGGATTTGAGATTCAGTGCAACTCTGGAAGTTTGGGAGGCGTTCCACTTAGGGATACCCTGTAATACTGGAAGCACAGGAGGTGTCCCTCTGGGAGATACACTGTAACGCTGGTAATGCAGAGAATGTCCCACTGAGTGATACACTGTAACGCTGGTAGCACAGGGAAGGTTCAACTGAGTGATACACTGTAACGCTGGTAGCACAGGGAAGGTTCCACTGAGTGATACACTGTAACGCTGGTAGCACAGGAAATGTCCCACTGAAAGATACTCTGTAATGCTGGAACACAGGAGACGTTCAGCTTGAGAACACGCTGAACGCTGCTAGCACTGGTGATCATTGGAAAGACGATACTCAGGCGCCGGGGCTCTGTACGGCGTCTGCCTTTGAACTTCCCGCCTTCTCCTGATTGGCGGAAGGGGCCGCTGACGTCACCCGCTCACCACGCTCTTGTGGATGCGGGGCACAATGGCGGCACCCACACCCCGGGAACCCGCAGGAGGTAGCGCCAGCAAGACGCGACGACCCGGAGCCCACCGGGGGTGACGACTGCCGGGAGACCCAGCGCACCCGGAGTGGTAAGCGCGGCAGCCGCAGCTCCGTGAGTGTGACAGTACCCCCTCCTCTAGGAGAGGCCCCTGGACACTTTCCTGGCTTCGTTGGATGTTTAGAATGAAAGATCTGGACTAGTCGGGGAGCAGTGACTTCAGAAGCTTTGACCCAGCTCCTCTCCTCAGGACCATAACCTTTCCATTCTACCAGATACTGTAAATTCTTGTGAAGATAACGAGAGTCAAGAATAGTTTTGATTTCAAATTCTGTTCCAGCTTCAGTCTCTACCGAGGTTGGGCTAGGAGACTCCGAATGAAACCGATTTAAAATGAGGGGACAAAGGAGAGAAACATGGAAAGAATTTGGTACCCGAAAATGGGAAGGCAATCCCAATTTGCAGACAACAGGGCTCAGGACTTGCAAAATGGGGTAAGGACCGATGAACCTTGTAGCAAACTTCATAGCGGGTACTCTTAAACAAAGATTGCGGGTAGAGAGCCATACCCTGTCACCAACTTTGTATTGAGGAGCTGCTCGCCGTTTTCTATCCGCAAAGAATTTGTAGCGGCCAGAGATTTTCTTGAGATTAGCATGAACCCTACTCCAGATTTGACTGAAGTGCAGGAGAGTGGAAGCTGCAGCAGGAACATCCTCCGAAGGAAAAATTGGTAATTCTGGGACTTGTGGATAGAATCCATAATTAATGAAGAATGGGGACTCACCAGTAGAAGAGTGGTACAGATGATTATGGGCAAACTCGGCCCAGGGTAACAGTTCCACCCAATCGTCCTGTGAAGGAGAGAGATAAACACGGAGAAAAGTCTCTAAATCTTGATTGACATGTTCAGTTTGCCCATTGGTTTGTGGATGGTAAGCAGATGAGAACTTGAGTTTTATTTGTAAGGCTGAGCACAGAGCCCTCCAAAATCCTGCAGTGAACTGTACCCCTCGATCAGAGACTATTTCCCGAGGTAACCTGTACAGGCGGAAGTGTTCACGAATAAATAGTAAAGCCAACTTGGGAGCCGTTGGTAAACCGGTCAAGGGAACAAAATGTGCCATTTTTGAAAAACGGTCAATAATCACCCAGATGGTATTGTAACCCTTGGAGAGGGGTAATTTTGTAATAAAGTCCATAGAAATATGGGTACAGGGTTTCTTAGGAATGGACAGTGGATGAAGCAACCCCGCAGGAGGCAGACGAAGAGTTTTGTGCTGAGCACATTGAGGACATGAGTTGACATAATCTTGTATATCCTTCTTCATGGTGTCCCACCAATATGACCTTCGTAGAAATTCGCACATTTTTTGAACTCCAGGATGACCGGAAAATTTGGAGATATGAGCCCACTGCAGTAACTTTGGTCGAAATTCAACTGGTACAGACATTCTCCCAGGAGGAGGACCCAGAGAGGTGGAAGCTGCTGAAATAGAGACTGGACTGAGAATTAAACTCTTTTCAAAGGAATTTTCCTCATCCGAGGCCGTTAAAGAACGAGACAGAGCATCAGCCTTAGCGTTAAGAGTACCGGCCCGGTACTTAATAACGAACGAGCACCGAGTGAAGAAGAGCGCCCATCTAGCTTGACAGGGATTCAAGCACTGGGCCGTCTTGATATACAACAAGTTCTTGTGATCGGTGTAAATAGTAATTAGGTGTTTAGCACCTTCCAATAAGTACCTCCATTCTTCTAGGGCAGATTTTATTTCGGTTGTTGGAGTACCGGAGCAGACATAAAGGCTGATTTCAACCGGGCAAACGCTACTACAGCTTTGGAAGACCAGAGACTTGGGTCAGACCCCTTTTTGGTTAGGGCAGTAATGGGTGCAACGATGGTAGAAAATCCCTTAATGAATTTCCGGTAGTAATTTGCAAAGCCCAGGAATCTTTGTATATCGCTTTCAAGGAGAGAGGCTGAGTCCAGTCCCGAATGGCAGTGAGTTTTTCCGGATCCATGCGAAGCTCCGTACCCGAGATGACATAACCGAGGAACAGAATTGAAGGGACCTCGAAGATACATTTGGAAATCTTGCCGTAGACACGATTCCTTCGTAAGCGAAGAAGTACTTCTTTGACCTGTACTCTGTGCTCTGCAAGATTCTTAGAAAATATCAGAATATCATCCAAGTACACCACTACACTTTGGTATAACATATCTCGGAAGATTTCATTTACAAATCCCTGAAAAATGGCAGGGGCATTGCTGAGGCCAAACGGCATTACCAGATATTCGTAATGCCCATCCCTGGTTTTGAAGGCCGTCTTCCATTCGTCCCCCTGACGGATACGTATCAGATTATAGGCTCCTCTTAAGTCGAGCTTAGTGAAGACGTGGGCTCCACGAACCCTATCACATAGCTCTGTGATTAGCGGCAAAGGGTATTTGTTCTTAACGGTGATATCGTTTAAGCCACGATAATCAATACATGGTCTTAACCCCTGTCCTTCTTCTTCACGAAAAAGAAACCTGCTCCAGCCGGGCAGGTAGAGGGGCGAATGAATCCTTTCAGTAAATTAGATTTGATATAGTCCGACATAGCTTGGGTCTCGGGTAATGACAAGGGATATGTGCGTCCCCGGGGTGGCATTTTCCCTGGGATAAGTTCAATGGGACAGTCCCAGGGTCTATGGGGTGGTAACTGATCGGCCGCTTGTTCCGAGAACACATCTGTGAACTCCCGATAGACCTCCGGAATGAGCTTCTCATCCGACTTGGAAGATGCACGGAGTGGGTAAACAGGAGTGAGTAAACTAGAGTGACAAAACGATCTCCAGGACAATATTTGTGACGACTTCCAGTCGACGGGAGGGTTGTGAATTTTAAGCCAAGGTAGACCAAGAACAAGATCATGAGGCATCTCCGGAATTACTAGAAACTCCAAATGTTCTTGATGCAGAGCTCCGACCTGCAGCTTGATTGGCTCTGTGCGACTTGTAATAAGACCATTAGATATTTTGGTACCATTGATGGCAGTCAGCGTAATAAGTCGTTTGACAGACTGTAACTGTAAACCCAGTCTCTGAACACAAGAAAGAGAAACAAAATTCCCTGCAGCCCCAGAATCCAGCAGGGCCTTAACAGTTTTGACTATAGACTCAGAAAACAGAGACACGGAGAGTAAACAATCCACTGTCGGAGAAGATTTAGATGTAACCCCTAACTTGACTCCTCCGAAACAAGCTAGGCCTGCCCGTTTCCCAGACGGGACTTGCAGAACTTGATAAAGTGATCCGCGGCTCCACAACAGAGGCAGAGTTTACCCTCACGACGGCGCTGTTGTTCCTCCAGGGAAAGCCGGGATCGGTTGATTTGCATGGGTTCGTCCGGACTCGGGGTAACTGTTTGCTTAGGTGGGAGAAGACGGAATTTGGATCAATCCGACCGACTACGTTCGCCACCTCGTTCCTGCATGTGAAGATCCACCTTGACACAGAGTGAGATCAACTCTACTAAAGGATCCGGCAGATCCCTAGTGCCCAGCTCGTCCTTCAGACGGTCAGAGAGCCCGTTCCAGAAAGCGGCCCTGAGAGCATCATTATTCCAGCGTAGTTCTGAGGCAATGGTCAGGAAGTGAACCACATACTGTCCCACAGAACGGGAGCCTTGACGGACTCGGAGCAGGTCCGAGGAAGCAGCGGTCACTCTGCCGGGCTTATCAAAAATCCTTCGGAATGACGCAATGAAATTAGTGTAACTGGAAACCAATGGATCAGATTGTTCCCACAATGGAGACACCCAATCCAACGCTGAACCTTCAAGCAAGGAAATAATGTATGCCACTTTGGACCGATCCGTGGGGAAATTGTGTGAGAGAAGTTCAAAATGCACCTCGCATTGGTTGAGAAAACCACGGCAATTCTTTGTATTCCCATTATAGCGAGAGGGAGTGGGAAGCTGAAGGTGTGACTTGGTTCCAGACGAGGATTGAACATTACTGGAGACGACTACTGGAGCGGGTACTGGAGCAGGAGCCATAACTACTGAAGCCAAGGAGGCCTGAATTTTTTCCAGCTGGCCGGATAATTCCTGGAGATACTGCATCACCCGGCTCTGTGCCGCCTCCTGACTCTGAACTCGGGAACCCAAGTTTTGGATGGTGCTTGACTATGGGTTCCGATCCCCCGGGTCCATGTGGCCTGAGTATACTGTCACTGACCTGGGTTGGGAGTGTTGAGAACTCGGGGGTTCTTCCGATGCTCGGGAAGAGGAACCACAGCTGGGCCGGAGCAGGGATGGCCAGTTGTAGGTTTTCCTCATGCAGAACCTTGCCGCTGTAACCGATGTGTAATGCTAAAGAATTAGTTGTGGCCAAGGCTTGGGGCGATGCTGAAGTACACAGAAGAATGAAGAACTTGTGAGTGATGTTGAAGAAATGAATGAAGATTTGAGAACGATGTTGGAGCACATAGAGGAATGAAGAGCTTGTGAGTGCGCGCTCCCGACAAGGGTGTGTGGCCTGATTAAAATGGGTGTGGTCTCATTAAAGTGGGCGTGGCCTCGTCTGATATCATCACACCCACCACAGGGAAAAAAAAATAAAAATAAAAAAAGTCCCCCTTTTACACATTACAGCAGGCAAGTGTCCCCATATTACACAGCGCGGCAGGCAGGTGTCCCCATTTTACACAGCGCGGCAGGCAGGTGTCCCCATTTTACAAAGTGCGGCAGGCAGGTATCCCCATTTTACACAGTATGGTAGGCAGATATCCCCATTTTACATAGTGCGGCAGGCAGATATCACCATTTTACACAGTACGCAGGCAGGTGCCCCCATTTTACAAAGTGCAGCAGGCAGGTATCCCCATTTTACACAGTGCGGCAGGCAGGTATCCCCATTTTACACAGCGCGGCAGGCAGATATCCCCATTTTACACAGTACGCAGGCAGGTGCCCCCATTTTACAAAGTGCGGCAGGCAGGTATCCCCATTTTACACAGTGCGGCAGGCAGGTATCCCCATTTTACACAGCGCGGCAGGCACATGCCCCCATTTTACACAGTGCGGCAGGCAGGTATCACCATTTTACACAGTACGGTAGGCAGATATCTCCATTTTACACAGTACGCAGGCAGGTGCCCCCATTTTACAAAGTGCGGCAGGCAGGTATTCCCATTTTACACAGTGCGGCAGGCAGGTATCCCCATTTTACACAGCGCGGCAGGCACATGCCCCCATTTTACACAGTGCGGCAGGCAGGTATCCCCATTTTACACAGTACGGTAGGCAGATATCTCCATTTTACACAGTACGCAGGCAGGTGCCCCCATTTTACAAAGTGCGGCAGGCAGGTATTCCCATTTTACACAGTGCGGCAGGCAGGTATCCCCATTTTACACAGTGCGGCAGGCACATGCCCCCATTTTACACAGTGCGGCAGGCACATGTCCCCATTTTACACAGTGCGGCAGGCAGGTATCCCCATTTTACACAGTACGGTAGGCAGATATCTCCATTTTACACAGTACGCAGGCAGGTGCCCCCATTTTACAAAGTGCGGCAGGCAGGTATTCCCATTTTACACAGTGCGGCAGGCAGGTATCCCCATTTTACACAGCGCGGCAGGCACATGCCCCCATTTTACACAGTGCGGCAGGCACGTGTCCCCATTTTACACAGTGCGGCAGGCAGGTATCCCCATTTTACACAGTACGGTAGGCAGATATCCCCATTTTACACAGTACGCAGGCAGGTGCCCCCATTTTACACAGTGCGGCAGGCAGGTATCCCCATAGGCAGGTGTCCCCATTTTACACAGTGCGGCAGGCAGGTATACCCATAGGCAGGTGTCCCCATTTTACACAGTGCGGCAGGCAGGTATCCCCATTTTATACAGCGCGGCAGGCACGTGCCCTCATTTTACACAGTGCGGCAGGCACGTGCCCCATTTTACACAGTGCGGCAGGCAGGTATCCCCATTTTACATAGTACGGCAGACAGATATCCCCATTTTACACAGTACGCAGGCAGGTGCCCCCATTTTACAAAGTGCGGCAGGCAGGTATTCCCATTTTACACAGTGCGGCAGGCAGGTATCCCCATTTTACACACCGCGGCAGGCACGTGCCCCCATTTTACACAGTGTGGCAGGCACGTGCCCCTATTTTACACAGTGCGGCAGGCAGGTATCCCCATTTTACACAGTACGCAGGCAGTTGCCCCCATTTTACAAAGTGCGGCAGGCAGGTATTCCCATTTTACACAGTGCGGCAGGCAGGTATCCCCATAGGCAGGTGTCCCCATTTTACACAGTGCGGCAGGCAGGTATCCCCATAGGCAGGTGTCCCCATTTTACACAGTGCGGCAGGCAGGTATCCCCATAGGCAGGTGTCCCCATTTTACACAGTGCGGCAGGCAGGTTTCAAGGGAGGGGGGAGGAAGGGGGAGAGGGGGAGAGAGAGAGAGAATACTTACATCTTCCCGCTCTTCGGTCACGCCGACTCACATCCCTCGCGCCGGCCTCCGCCTCCTCCTTCCACGACGCAAACGCGTCATTCCGCGAAACTCCGCCCCCCGAGCAGGAGCGCTCGGGGAGAGGAGATAAGGAGTCACAAAGTGCCGTGGCGGGCGCCCCGTGCGGTTGCACGGCTCGCCCGCCGCTAGAAACGGCACTGCAGAAGAATGAAGAACTTGTGAGCGATGCTGAAGAAATAAACGAGGATTTGAGATTCAGTGTAACTCTGGAAGTTTGGGAGGCGTTCCACTTAGGGATACCCTGTAATACTGGAAGCACAGGAGGTGTCCCTCTGGGAGATACACTGTAACATTGGTAACGCAGAGAATGTCCCACTGAGTGATACACTGTAACGCTGGTAGCACAGGGAAGGTTCCACTGAGTGATACACTGTAACGCTGGTAGCACAGGGAAGGTTCCACTGAGTGATACACTGTAACGCTGGTAGCACAGGAAATGTCCCACTGAAAGATACTCAGCAACGCTGGAACACAGGAGACGTTCAGCTTGAGAACACGCTGAACGCTGCTAGCACTGGTGATCATTGGAAAGACGATACTCAGGCGCCGGGGCTCTGTACGGCGTCTGCCTTTGAACTTCCCGCCTTCTCCTGATTGGCGGAAGGGGCCGCTGACGTCACCCGCTCACCACACTCTCGTGGATGCCGGGCGCAATGGCGGCGCCCACACCCAGTCAGTGTGACACCGGCGATCTGCTTTGCAGCTGTCCATCGCATACGCATGCGCAGTTTGGATCTAAACGCCCGCTGTGCAAAAACGCACAGCAGTGATCAGGTCTGAATTACCCCCTCGTTACAGTACAGTGGAAATTTTTTGCCGTTACTGGTACTTTTTGGGCTGACAGTACCAACACATGCATCCAAGTGCCACCTCCAAACAAGTGCCACCCCTAGGTATGTGCCTCATGTGCTTAATAGGAAATTACCCGCTGCATGCACCAATGACTGTTACCAAGAAAGATCCGGCCAATCCCTCTTCCGGTAAATTGTGTTATGTAGCCAATAGACTACAGGGGCTAATGCCATTGCTACTGCGATGGGAACAGGGAAAATGCACAGATATATGGGAAACAGGGAGCGCAACAGATATCTTTGATATCTGCTGCGGAACCCCTGCAATACTTTTGGGGATACTTACTGTCCCTGCACCCTTTTATGGGCCACGCGACAATGGATCAAAAAAATATTGATTCGATTTTGAAAGAAAATTACAATCAAGCTTTCATACTGTAAATTGTTTCCAAAAGATAGAAAAAATTAACTCAAAGAAACGAAAACTTTACATTAAAGATTCTGTAGAGAAAATACTGTGTTAATGTAATGTCTCCATTTACAAATTAAAATATATAAACCATAGACATCAGATTCACATTAGCTTCCAGATCATAGACTATTGGTTGGTAAAATAAAAAATGTATTTGGAGATAATTTTCAAGGGAGGCCTCGAGATCTCAACTGTCTAAGCAACTCCACAGGGTCTAATCCGACACTGCTTACTGTACATTTTAAGGGTTTTGCAATTTGTCGGGTGATTTTCTGCAAATATGTATAATAGATTTGCTCCCAAAACATTACTGTAACGTGTGTGACTTTATGTAGAAGATAAAGAGACTGAGGGGTATATGCAATAGCGGGCGAATTTCAGAAAAAGTCGAATTCCGGAACGTTTTCGCCTCAAAAAATCAATTCGCCTATGCAGTGCAGTACTTTATCGCAAAAAAACGGACCTTCAAAATTCGACTTTTGTCAATTCGACTTTTTCCGCATTCGACTTTTCTGCAATGGTACAGATGCTGCAATTCGCCTCAAGCATATTCAATTCAAGTTTGGAAATTCGCCTGCAGTACTTTTCGACCGCAAATTCGCCTATTTTAGTCCGCCTCAGTTGACTGGCGGGTTCTCAAAAAAAATTTTTAGAACATCATTTTTTGGGATATTTGAGGATTGCTAGTAGCATATCTATTTATATTTGAAAGGATTATCTACTTGGTTTGTCTTTTTTTGACTCACAAGTATTATTTAATTGATTTTTTAAAGGAATATTTTTTTCTTCAATCTCCTGAGGGAAATTTACCCATGATTCCACAGTTTTACCCAGGATACACTTCTGCAAAGCCCCTCCTATCTCCTCACTCCTGGGTTTGAGACTACAGAGAGAAGGAGCCATTACAGTCAGCTCTCTTGTGGAATCGTTTTTTTAGGAAAATCCCTGCGTTTTAAAACACATTCCTATTTTTGTACTGACTACAATGATGGAGCCTTTTTCTGACCAGATTGTGTTGTTCATGCTGGCTGCAAGCTTGATGGAGGAAGAAAGTGCAGATGAACATCAGGATCCAGGTCAGCAAATGTCTGCATTGGGTGAGCCAGTATTGCGGGTTTCATTTCCACGTCCACGCCAGTATCGCACTAGGCGTGAACTGGAGGATCTCAGCGAGTTCGAGGTGATACAAAATTATCGCTTATCGACTCGCGACATATATTCGCTGTACGCTCTGTTGGAGGCCGACTTGGAACCTCGGGCACGGTCAAATCGTGCAATCAGCGGTTTTCAGAAACTGCTGGGGACGTTACATTTTTTGGCGTCAGGCACATTCCAGCCTACACTGTCTCAAACATGCGGTTTTTCTCAGTCGACTCTGTCGCGCTGTATAACCCAAGTCATTAGGGCTTTCCGCAAATTGACGATCCAGTACATCACATTTCCAGAGACGGACAGCGAATGTCGTGAGATCAAATTAGGCTTTTACAACAAATACAAATTTCCCAATGTGCTGGGCGCGATTGACTGTACCCACGTGCAGATCAGACCGCCACGTAATTCAGAGGAATGTTTTCGGAACCGAAAACAGTTCCATTCCCTGAACGTGCAGGCGGTCTGTGATGTAAATATGAGATTTTTGAATATTTTTGTGGGATTTCCTGGATCATCTCACGACTCCTTCATCCTAAGCCAGTCATCGCTGTTTGACAAGTTCGAAACAGGAAACATGCCTGGTGGCTGGCTGTTAGGTATGTATTTTCATTTTATTATTATTTTATTATATTTTTTTTTATTATTTTTTACAAGTACCTAACATTTTTTTTATATTTTCTATAGGCGATGCGGGTTATCCAAACAAACCGTGGCTGTTGACCCCATTGTCTAATCCTGTTGGTAGAGCAGAAAAACGTTACCAAGAGAAACACATTGCATCGAGGGGAATAATTGAGCGTGCCTTCGGTGTACTTAAAAGCCGGTTTCGATGTTTAGACACTTCCGGCGGTGCTCTTTTGTACTCACCGTCGAAGGTTTGCGGCATGGTAAATGCATGTTGTATTTTACACAACATATGTGTCGCAAACCGTTTGCCGGTGACTCTTCGTCGTAGTGCTTTCCTACGCGGGAACCGGTCTTCTGCTCTACCGGTGGGTATGGACGAAGGAGAGGATTCCCGGCGGACAGTGATACAAAATTTTTTTGCAGTTACCTGTGAGTATACTGACAACATTTGTATTATCGTGTTAACTGACATTGGATTTTTTTTAAAAAAACCTCTTCATTTATCTATTACAGAGTTTTACATCCTGTTGATGTGTATCCCCAGGCCGTGTTTATACAGTTTGTTCCCCCCTGTTTTATCCTGTTTGGTTACCGCAAATATTTGACCCTTTTATCCAACTCTACCATGGGCGACCTAATGGTGATGTGGACCTGACCCTCCGCCATGTAGCAGACAACCCCCTCAGGTGAGATGCAATTGACCAACAAAACTCCCTTGTCCAAAATCCCCCTGGCATGTCCAAAGTGCAGCCCTCCGGCATTTGCAAGACTGCACATCCAAACATTCCCTGAAACAGCAATGCTGGAGCGGGGAATGTTTGGATGTGTAGTGATGCAAGTGCAGGAGGGTTGCATTTGGACCCACTGTTCCCCGCTTGTGTTGTGTGGACTGTTGTATGTACCTCTTTTTTCAGCCCCAGGGTGACACTATTACCCACATCTGGTAGCTCATACTGTTCTCTTCCACAGGTCCTGCGGTGTATCTTCCCAAGTGGCGTGGATGTGAGGAGACACGACATTTCACCTGATGTTCCATGGGTGACCCTACTGGTGATGTGGACTTGACCCTCCGCCATGTAGCAGACAACCCCCTCAGGTGAGATGCAATTGACCAACAAAACTCCCTTGTTCAAAATCACCCTGGCATGTCCAAAGTGCAGCCCTCCGGCATTTGCAAGACTGCACATCCAAACATTCCCTGAAACAGCAATGCTGGAGCGGGGAATGTTTGGATGTGTAGTGATGCAAGTGCAGGAGGGTTTCATTTGGACCCACTGTTCCCCGCTTGTGTTGTGTGGACTGTTGTATGTACCTCTTTTTTCAGCCCCAGGGTGACACTATTACCCACATCTGGTAGCTCATACTGTTCTCTTCCACAGGTCCTGCGGTGTATCTTCCCAAGTGGCGTGGATGTGAGGAGACACGACATTTCACCTGATGTTCCATGGGTGACCCTACTGGTGATGTGGACTTGACCCTCCGCCATGTAGCAGACAACCCCCTCAGGTGAGATGCAATTGACCAACAAAACTCCCTTGTCCAAAATCACCCTGGCATGTCCAAAGTGCAGCCCTCCGGCATTTGCAAGACTGCACATCCAAACATTCCCTGAAACAGCAATGCTGGAGCGGGGAATGTTTGGATGTGTAGTGATGCAAGTGCAGGAGGGTTGCATTTGGACCCACTGTTCCCCGCTTGTGTTGTGTGGACTGTTGTATGTACCTCTTTTTTCAGCCCCAGGGTGACACTATTACCCACATCTGGTAGCTCATACTGTTCTCTTCCACAGGTCCTGCGGTGTATCTTCTCAAGTGGCGTGGATGTGAGGAGACACGACATTTCACCTGATGTTCCATGGGTGACCCTACTGGTGATGTGGACTTGACCCTCCGCCATGTAGCAGACAACCCCCTCAGGTGAGATGCAATTGACCAACAAAACTCCCTTGTCCAAAATCACCCTGGCATGTCCAAAGTGCAGCCCTCCGGCATTTGCAAGACTGCACATCCAAACATTCCCTGAAACAGCAATGCTGGAGCGGGGAATGTTTGGATGTGTAGTGATGCAAGTGCAGGAGGGTTGCATTTGGACCCACTGTTCCCCGCTTGTGTTGTGTGGACTGTTGTATGTACCTCTTTTTTCAGCCCCAGGGTGACACTATTACCCACATCTGGTAGCTCATACTGTTCTCTTCCACAGGTCCTGCGGTGTATCTTCCCAAGTGGCGTGGATGTGAGGAGACACGACATTTCACCTGATGTTCCATGGGTGACCCTACTGGTGATGTGGACCTGACCCTCCGCCATGTAGCAGACAACCCCCTCAGGTGAGATGCAATTGACCAACAAAACTCCCTTGTCCAAAATCACCCTGGCATGTCCAAAGTGCAGCCCTCCGGCATTTGCAAGACTGCACATCCAAACATTCCCTGAAACAGCAATGCTGGAGCGGGGAATGTTTGGATGTGTAGTGATGCAAGTGCAGGAGGGTTGCATTTGGACCCACTGTTCCCCGCTTGTGTTGTGTGGACTGTTGTATGTACCTCTTTTTTCAGCCCCAGGGTGACACTATTACCCACATCTGGTAGCTCATACTGTTCTCTTCCACAGGTCCTGCGGTGTATCTTCCCAAGTGGCGTGGATGTGAGGAGACACGACATTTCACCTGATGTTCCATGGGTGACCCTACTGGTGATGTGGACTTGACCCTCCGCCATGTAGCAGACAACCCCCTCAGGTGAGATGCAATTGACCAACAAAACTCCCTTGTTCAAAATCACCCTGGCATGTCCAAAGTGCAGCCCTCCGGCATTTGCAAGACTGCACATCCAAACATTCCCTGAAACAGCAATGCTGGAGCGGGGAATGTTTGGATGTGTAGTGATGCAAGTGCAGGAGGGTTTCATTTGGACCCACTGTTCCCCGCTTGTGTTGTGTGGACTGTTGTATGTACCTCTTTTTTCAGCCCCAGGGTGACACTATTACCCACATCTGGTAGCTCATACTGTTCTCTTCCACAGGTCCTGCGGTGTATCTTCCCAAGTGGCGTGGATGTGAGGAGACACGACATTTCACCTGATGTTCCATGGGTGACCCTACTGGTGATGTGGACTTGACCCTCCGCCATGTAGCAGACAACCCCCTCAGGTGAGATGCAATTGACCAACAAAACTCCCTTGTCCAAAATCACCCTGGCATGTCCAAAGTGCAGCCCTCCGGCATTTGCAAGACTGCACATCCAAACATTCCCTGAAACAGCAATGCTGGAGCGGGGAATGTTTGGATGTGTAGTGATGCAAGTGCAGGAGGGTTGCATTTGGACCCACTGTTCCCCGCTTGTGTTGTGTGGACTGTTGTATGTACCTCTTTTTTCAGCCCCAGGGTGACACTATTACCCACATCTGGTAGCTCATACTGTTCTCTTCCACAGGTCCTGCGGTGTATCTTCCCAAGTGGCGTGGATGTGAGGAGACACGACATTTCACCTGATGTTCCATGGGTGACCCTACTGGTGATGTGGACCTGACCCTCCGCCATGTAGCAGACAACCCCCTCAGGTGAGATGCAATTGACCAACAAAACTCCCTTGTCCAAAATCACCCTGGCATGTCCAAAGTGCAGCCCTCCGGCATTTGCAAGACTGCACATCCAAACATTCCCTGAAACAGCAATGCTGGAGCGGGGAATGTTTGGATGTGTAGTGATGCAAGTGCAGGAGGGTTGCATTTGGACCCACTGTTCCCCGCTTGTGTTGTGTGGACTGTTGTATGTACCTCTTTTTTCAGCCCCAGGGTGACACTATTACCCACATCTGGTAGCTCATACTGTTCTCTTCCACAGGTCTTCCGGTGTATCCTTCCTAAGTGGCGTGGATGTGAAGAGACAGTTCCCCTGATGTTCCCTGGGCAATCTACTTACGTACAATTCAACTGCATTACAAATTTTAATAAAAACCACATGAAACTTCTATTTTTAAAAGTTTATTGAAGAAAAAAATTTTTTAATAAAGTTTGAAAGTTAATTAAAAAAAAAAAAGTAGTTTGTTCTTCTTTACATTCTTTTCTTGTGTATATAGATATCTGTGGGGAAAAGAAAAAAAAAGTATATTAAAGTAAAGACACACTAAATTCATGTTCATTTTTTTTCAATGAAAATTTGTGGAACAACACAGCCCAGCATGACCCATTGCTGGGCGGTGTTGTTCTACAAAGGCATGCGGTTCAAAGTGAAAGAGTGGCGTCAGTGGTCAGCACTTTGACACGCTAACATTTGTGGAACAACACAGCCCAGCATGACCCATTGCTGGGCGGTGTTGTTCTACAAAGGCATGCGGTTCAAAGTGAAAGAGTGGCGTCAGTGGTCAGCACTTTGACACGCTAACATTTGTGGAACAACACAGCCCAGCATGACCCATTGCTGGGCGGTGTTGTTCTACAAAGGCATGCGGTTCAAAGTGAAAGAGTGGCGTCAGTGGTCAGCACTTTGACACGCTAACATTTGTGGAACAACACAGCCCAGCATGACCCATTGCTGGGCGGTGTTGTTCTACAAAGGCATGCGGTTCAAAGTGAAAGAGTGGCGTCAGTGGTCAGCACTTTGACACGCTAACATTTGTGGAACAACACAGCCCAGCATGACCCATTGCTGGGCGGTGTTGTTCTACAAAGGCATGCGGTTCAAAGTGAAAGAGTGGCGTCAGTGGTCAGCACTTTGACACGCTAACATTTGTGGAACAACACAGCCCAGCATGACCCATTGCTGGGCGGTGTTGTTCTACAAAGGCATGCGGTTCAAAGTGAAAGAGTGGCGTCAGTGGTCAGCACTTTGACACGCTAACATTTGTGGAACAACACAGCCCAGCATGACCCATTGCTGGGCGGTGTTGTTCTACAAAGGCATGCGGTTCAAAGTGAAAGAGTGGCGTCAGTGGTCAGCACTTTGACACGCTAACATTTGTGGAACAACACAGCCCAGCATGACCCATTGCTGGGCCGTGTTGTTCTACAAAGGCATGCGGTTCAAAGTGAAAGAGTGGCGTCAGTGGTCAGCACTGTGACACGCTAACATTTGTGGAACAACACAGCCCAGCATGACCCATTGCTGGGCGGTGTTGTTCTACAAAGGCATGCGGTTCAAAGTGAAAGAGTGGCGTCAGTGGTCAGCACTTTGACACGCTAACATTTGTGGAACAACACAGCCCAGCATGACCCATTGCTGGGCGGTGTTGTTCTACAAAGGCATGCGGTTCAAAGTTTCTTGAATTAAACATGGTTCTACTCACCTTGGTACGCTCAACACAAACTTATGCCGTCCACTTCATTTTTCCTCATCAATCCTATGAATAAGTAAAAAACACAGACTAGTGAATAGTAAATTCACACAATGAAAGTCTACTGTACATCATTACAAAAAGGATTTTTGGAAGAAAAAGGGGGTATCAGAATAGCTCTTTGGCCCATCATACATGTAGCCGCAAGGAGCTTTCATCCGTTACCACACGCGCCCGCATACATGCCCGCGCATGTATGCCTACACAAAGCTCCTTGGTAGTACCCGGTCACGGGTGGGGAAGGCCAACAAAGAAAAAACAATAGTAAGAAAAACAACAAACTAATGGGAGGGGAAGACAGGGATACATGAAAAACATTTTAAAGAAAATAAAATAATACGACCCGGTTTATGGTGGAAGTCTGTCCGGATCCTCTTCTTCCCCCTGATAGGGCGTGGATGTCCTGGGAGGCTGGGGAGTATGTTGACTGGCCCTCGGTGCCCATGCTGCTGAAGATTGTGCGGCCGGTGGTGGAGGCATCTGGGGGGTGGGGTACATCCCTGTATATCCCTGGTACATCTGTGACTGACTGTACTGGGATGGGACTCGAGGAAGGGTACGATGCGTCCTTGTGGCTTGCGACGGCGGATATGGTGGATCACCAGCGTGTTGATGAGCTGGTACTGGGAGCTTTTCATAGATCATCTGCAGTGTGGTTGCCATGACCTGTTGGCTGGAAGCGGAGTGTCGATGACTATCCGACATGTTCTTATTACTTTCTGCCAAACATGTGGTGTTTTCCACAAGCTTGACCAAGGAATCGGACATAATGTTAAGTACGTTCCTATTCTCCCTATGATCTTCAAGTATGATCTGTAGTATTGTGGCCGTGCTGTCGGAAAGAGTCTTCTGCAGTTCATGTAGACTGTTGGACATTTTCTCCATTGTCCTCTCAATGTTGTCCAGTCTGCTTCCCACAACATTTGTGTATGTATCCTGGCGTGTCCCAATCTCTGATGCCAGGGTGTGAACCCTCTGAACATTTGAGGGATTCTGCCCTTCCTGGATGTCTGCCACCACTTGCATTTGGGCAGCTGAAAAGAAAATTAGACAATATTATACACATTCATCATACATTTTTTTGAAGGCTCACTATTCAATTTACTCACGCAGGGATGTAGTAACTGGAGCCTCCTGCACTTCCACCTCGTCATCCTCTGACGACTCCTGTAGGAGATCCGGCCTGAAGTACGAACCAATCCCCGAAGCTAGTCCGCTGCTGGTTCGTGGCACCACTGTTTGCAAAATAATTTTTTTGGGAAAGTTAATAAACTTTACACAACTGCTGACCCCCCCCCCCCCCTCCCACACACACACAAAATAAATACAAACCTTCTCCATCCTGTGATGCCGCTGCTCCAGGAGCTCCACTTGTCCTCGTTTCGGAAGACTTTTCAAGGGTCTGGCTGGATACGTCTGCACGGCTGTCCTCAAACCCAAGAAAAGTTTCGTCAGTTAACCCTGTAGACTCAAACAGATCGGGTGATGGGTCCACAAGGGTTGTGTCTTGAGGCTCTTCAGTCACAGTCCCAGAGCTCCTGGAGAGAAGACGATCTGGTGATGGCCTGCGCGCAGGAGCTGTAGTTTGGCGCCCATCTTGTGGTGTGGTCGCCGACGGTGTCTGGCGCACAGGTGATAGTCTGTGCGCTGACGTCGTCTGGTGCACAGGTGACCAACTGCGCGATGACGAACTGTGGCGCACAGGTGACGATCTGTGTGCTCGCGATGCTTGCGGCGCAGTTGATGGTCCGCGCGCTGCTGCCGATGCCTGCTGCACAGGTGACGGTCCGTGCGCTGGCGATGTCCTGTGCGCAGGTGATGTCCTCTGGGCAGGTCTGTCTGAAAAAAAAAAAAGCACATTAGCACATACAAAAATTTTAAAGGGAACTACAGCTCATGTGAAAGTATTCTTACCATCAGACCTCCTTTTGGACGGCTGGTCTCCCGCCTTCCTCCGTCTTCTGGGCGGTTCTTCCTCCTCGGGAAAGCCAGCAGGACGGCTAGAGTCCACACCTCCGCGAACTCCTTCGACCATGGCAGGGTTCATGCGCCTTCTAATAACGTCCTCCCAGGGTAGCCACTTCAGATTGAGAGCCGGGCCACCTCCCGTAGCTGTCTCATGTCGGCGCTGAATCCCCATCTTCTTCTTGGTCTGTCTGCGGCAATCACTGTACCGCTTCAAGCAATTTCTGGTGCTCCGGCGGTTTCCAGAAATTGCAGTTACTTGACTGGCGATGGATTCCCAGATGTTCCGCTTTACCTTAAATGCTGTTTTCTGTGCCCTTGGTCCATACAAAACGTCGTAGGACCTGTCGACGCAATCCACTAGGACACAGTTTTCCGCCTCAGTGTATCTGGGTCCACGCGGCTTTTTCTGTCCTGCATCTTCACCAGAGGCTTCCTCCTCCGACTGCTCCTCTGGCTGGCTTCTTGCCTTTAGGGATTAAAAAAAAAAAAATTATTTTTAAATAAGATCGGTATGTACCTGTGAGTGTCAGTATCCCTGGCATTGCACACCTATTACAGTAGGTGTGCATGGCATTGCACAAACTACAGTGGGTAAAGTTTGATGCTATTTGTGTCTGCAGGTGTGGTTAAGTACCTTTTTACTAGGCTTTTTCTTGGACTTCTCATGGGCCCTTGACGACCGCGGCTGGTCACTAGATGCCTGGTCGGTCGCATCCGCCTCCTGGGTTGGCTCCCACTCCTCATTGCTATGCAGGGATAGATCCGAGGGGGTGGGGGAAGGGGCGGATCGGGTCTGATTGTCCCTTGACATCTCTGTTATAAAAAATAAATAAATACATGTATAAATGGCTGCCCCTCACAAAATGGCTGCCCCTCACAAAATGGCTGCCCCTCACAAAATGTTGACCAGGCTGTCGACTCAACTTGCTCCAAATCACCCCAAAATGGCCAGAAAGCATCCCAGCACACTCAGGAGGCACCCCACAGCAAAATTAGGCGGGAAAACACATGTTTGAAAAACAATCAGCAGCACATGTCAACCTGGCTGTCGACTCAACTTGCTCCAAATCACCCCAAAATGGCCAGAAAGCATCCCAGCACACTCAGGAGGCACCCCACAGCAAAATTAGGTGGGAAAACACATGTTTGAAAAACAATCAGCAGCACATGTCAACCTGGCTGTCGACTCAACTTGCTCCAAATCACCCCAAAATGGCCAGAAAGCATCCCAGCACACTCAGGAGGCACCCCACAGCAAAATTAGGCGGGAAAACACATGTTTGAAAAACAATCAGCAGCACATGTCAACCTGGCTGTCGACTCAACTTGCTCCAAATCACCCCAAAATGGCCAGAAAGCATCCCAGCACACTCAGGAGGCACCCCACAGCAAAATTAGGCGGGAAAACACATGTTTGAAAAACAATCAGCAGCACATGTCAACCTGGCTGTCGACTCAACTTGCTCCAAATCACCCCAAAATGGCCAGAAAGCATCCCAGCACACTCAGGAGGCACCCCACAGCAAAATTAGGCGGGAAAACACATGTTTGAAAAACAATCAGCAGCACATGTCAACCTGGCTGTCGACTCAACTTGCTCCAAATCACCCCAAAATGGTCAGAAAGCATCCCAGCACACTCAGGAGGCACCCCACAGCAAAATTAGGCGGGAAAACACATGTTTGAAAAACAATCAGCAGCACATGTCAACCTGGCTGTCGACTCAACTTGCTCCAAATCACCCCAAAATGGCCAGAAAGCATCCCAGCACACTCAGGAGGCACCCCACAGCAAAATTAGGCGGGAAAACACATGTTTGAAAAACAGTCAGCAGCACATGTCAACCTGGCTGTCGACTCAACTTGCTCCAAATCACCCCAAAATGGCCAGAAAGCATCCCAACACACTCAGGAGGCACCCCACAGCAAAATTAGGCAGGAAAACACATGTTTGAAAAACAATCAGCAGCACATGTCAACCAGGCTGTCGACTAAACTTGCTCCAAACCACCCCAAAATGGCCAGAAAGCATCCCAGCACCCTCAGGAGGTACACCAATGCTAATAGAAGACCCAAAAAAGTAATTTAAAGAATAAAAAAAAAAACGTGAAAAACTACCCCAAAACACAAGTCTCCCCCAAAAAATGCAGCAACACAAGCAAGGGGCTATACACATACCTGCACACATGCACACATACCCAAACACCCCATGTACACCTCATGGCAACCCCCACTACACAAACACATACATGCAACACCAGACACACATGTGGTACTTACCTACAAATGTAGTAAAAGCTCCTAAAATGGCTCTGCTCCGGGGTAACAGGAATCCTCCTGACTGTCCTGGAATAAAGCCTGCTGGGGTGTCCAAACGATATCCACAGCAAACAACCAAATTGCTAGCTCTGCTCCTCCTCACACCTCTCTGCAGGTTCACAAAATGGCTGCAGAGCACATGCAGCAAACAAGCCCTAATAAAGGGCTGCTTTAGGCGGGAAGGCGAATTCAGTACGCCCACTACTCGCCGATTGGCCGTAATCCGCCTGCGGGAGGGGCGAATCAGTTTTTCATTGAATATTGAGAATTCAGGGTCCCGGCAACAGGGCTGCGGCTGGCGATAGCGGGCGAATTATACAGAGGCGGATCTAATGACGCGATTCGCCCGCTATTGCATATACCCCTGAATCTACTCACAGCTAAGTCTTTACAGGGTACATTTTCAGCTGAACTCGGTTGGAAATAGGGGGAGGTCAGGAGGGGCAGCGAAGGGTGTGGGAGGACAAAGGGGAACTGAGGGGGGGAAGAGGTGAGGAACATAAGCATACCTCCCAACTGTCCCGATTTTTACGGGACAGTCCCGTTTTTTTTAGGACTGTCCCGCTGTCCCACCCGTGGGCCACAGTGTCCTGCGGTGGGGGTGGAGGGGAAGGGCAGTTGGGCGGCTCCTGCACTGAAGAGACGCTGTGCGCATATATATATATATATATATATATATATAAAATAACTGGTAATATATAAATATTTTTTGATATTAATAACAGTGCTATCTTATATAAACTGTTGTGCCCTATAATATGCTCCATGTATGTCGTGGGGTGTTGCTTAATGTTACAGAAAAGGACACCAGTCTGGACTGAGGTTCAGAGGGGAGCATGGACCCGCACCAGGGTCTCTGGCAGGAGCTCTCATGAGCCAGCTCGGTGGTTAAGCAGTCCGATTGCTGAGTGTGTAAAGCAGGATCCCATGAGCCAGTACAGCGGTTGATAACCGTTGATCGCTGAATGGAGATGCTGCTGAAGTGACAGGGATTGCCAATTTTGGGTTCTGGTGAAACTGTTAGGACGTTGGAGTGCCTCCGCTGTCTAATGCCAAGTACACACTGTAGTGATATATACCCGGACAATATGGCAGCCGACAGGCTGACACATTGTGCTGCCCATACACATCAGACTGATGTAATGAAGGATGGAAGACATCTCATTTCAACCTTCATTACCTTGCATTGCGCCGCATGTGAAATTGTTAGCTGAGCAGCTTACAGATTGTCCGTACTCACTGAGGGATCAGGCCAATATGTCATTCCGATTCAGCTGGAAATGATATATTCGACCGAGATTGCTCCAGTGTCTACCCAGCTTAACTGACTGTCCCAGCTTCCTATCATCTAGCCGCTATACCCCACACTGCACACAAATTGAAAAATATTTACCCAACTGATTAAATCAAAGGGACAAGCAGAGAAGAGCACACCGGGAAGCCCGACAGCTGGAGTTACGTAGAGCAGCAGACGCCTACAGGGAGGGTGGCACTGCAGAAAGATGCAACTGTGGTCACCTGAATGAAGCAAAGTCCCACCTCCCCTCCTGCATCAATTACAGTCCCAGAGAAGTCTCTGCCTACAGCACACTGTAACAGCCTGAAGATGTCCGGGAGCTGTGGAGGCGGAGCCAGGGCCAGTGCTAGGGTTTAGGCATCCCATGGTTGCAAAGAAGGGGTGTGGCCTCACAAGAAAGGGGCATGGTCACACAATAATACCCCCAATTCAAATTACGCCACACAATAGAACAATCTCATTCACATTACACCCTTCATAGTGCCCCTGATTCATACTAAACCACATAGTAGTGCCCCTTATTCATGTTGCCTCACACAGTAGTGCTCCTTATTTACATAACATCACTCAGTAGTGTCCCTTAGTGCTGCTTATACACATAATAGCCACAGAAGTGCTGCTTATACACATAATGGCCACAGAAGTGCTGCTTATACACATAATGGCCACAGCTCCCTTATACACATCTCTGCCTGTCACTCCAGCCCCTCTCATCTTGTCTTCTACATACACAGAGTCAGCTCCTCTTCACTTCAGCGGTGGTGATGGCATGACATCACATACACCTTGCCAGAAAAAGAAGCCGCTGGGACCTGAGATGGGGATAAACGCCATCTTACAGACACAGCGTGGTGAGTACTAGGAAGGGTAGGCCACAGGCAGAGGACCCTGGTTGCTGTCAGGACCTGAGGAAGGGGGAGGTGGCTGACGCTCCTCAGTGACAATAGCCTTGTCCGCATCATCTATTGACGTGAGTGTTGGGGTGGGCTTTACTGTTGGAATTACTCTGCAGGGCCATGGCAGAAACGGAACTAGTTCCACCTACCATTACAGGTGACGGAACTTAGTCCACCCCATTTCTCCAACACACACATTTTTTTTTTAAAGTTAGAATTTTTATTGAGGTTGATCAGAAGTCATAACATTAACAAGTACAAACTTGTGCAGGGTAAGGATATTGAACAAGAAAACAAACATTTTACATACCAGATCACAACAATAGAGACATTTCCATGAAATTATAGGCCAACAGGCATTAGTAACATGCACCCTGCAAAACTCTAGCCGCGTATCTGACCATTCTCGTTTTATTTTACCGATATAGTATAAAATTTATACCAAATCTTGGTGTAATCTTGTGAGGAGTAAAAGTAGGAAAGAAAAAGAAAAGGAAGGAGGAGAAGAAGCTAGAGAATGTATCATAATAAAAGGGAAATATTGGGGATGTTACAAATAAGGAGATAAGAAAATAGGAACAGTTCTCTGTATTAGTAACAGAGGGGGAGACAACAGAGATGATGGAGGTATCAGCAGAGTCAGCAGTATTAGCAGTATCAACATAGTCCGGGCATCAATAAAGACCGAGCGAGGTACCAAGGAGACCAAATGTTGTGGAACTGTGCCACAGTGTTATTCCTCAGGCTTGTAATATATTCCATGTTGGCTATATAGTTAATTTTGGATATCAGCAATGCTTTGGAGGGAGGTTTGTGGTCTTTCCAGCATTTCGCGATCAGAGATTTAGCCGCCATGCAAAGTAGCATGGTAAGCTTGTCTTGGGTTTTAGGTAGTAATGGTATGGGAGCATGCAGTAGGGCAGTTTCAGGGGAAAGGTCTAGATTATGTCCGCATGTTTGAGCAATAAGTGCTCCTACCATTTTCCAAAAAGGGCGAATAGACGGGCACGTCCACCATATGTGAAAAAAGGTGCCCTCCTCTCCACAGAGTCTCCAACACAGATTTGATGTCGTGGGGTAAATGGAATGAAGTCTGGAGGGGACTAAGTACCACCTGGTGTAGATCTTATAGCATGTTTCTCTGAGTGCCACACTAATGGAGGCTTTAGCGATGCGCATTCTGATTTCTTCTCATTGATCATCTTCCAACGGATGGGAGAGATCTGATTCCCAGGCTAGTTCATGGGGTTCACGGGCAGGGGGATCTGGGGTCAGAATCGAGTTGTATATTGTTGAGATATTACCCTTTTTGCCAATTGAAAGTATACACATATGTTCAAAGGAGGTGGGTGGTTTCAAAGGGGTAGTTTTAAGCTGAGATTTGAGAAAGCTAAGAATTTGGATGTAATGGTAATGACACGAGGATGGCAAACCAAGGCGTTCCTGAAAATCCCCAAAGGAGGTCGGTGCTGAGTGGCCTTTAACATGAATAAATCTCGTGATACCCTGAGATTGCCATGGGGCTGCTATTTTTCGCTCGCAGCCTGGGGGAAAGGCAGGGTGTCCCCAGATAGGTGTCAAAGGTGAGGGGTGTGAGGATAAATTATAGGTGCTGCGGAGTTTGTCCCACAATCCAAGGGTAAATTTAATCGTGGGGATTGAATAGGCCGAGGCTGGTCTGCAGGACCTGGGGAGCCATAGAAGAGAGTCGAGGGGGACGCCCTGATATATTGAATTCTCAATATCGACCCATTTTCTGTTCCCTTGAGGGGAATGCCAGGACACCATGTGATTAAGGTGACAGGCATTAAAATAAGGTTGAAGGTTAGGATATCCCAGTCCGCCCAAAGTAGCACTCTTAGTCAACAGTGTTCATCTTAATCGAAACTTACGATGAGCCCAAATAAATTTGTTGCACAATGATTGCAATGAGGTCAAAGTCATTCGGGGCACCATTATCTGAATGGTCTGAAATAGGTAAAGAATACGGGGAAGGAAATTCATTTTTAGGGCGTTAATCCGTCCAATACATGAAATGAATAATCTGTCCCATTTATCCAAGTCTTGGGTGAGAGTTTTAATCATAGGAACAAAATTAGTCTGGTAGAGGCTGGTGTAGGATTTAGTAATGAATATGCCGAGGTATTTGATAGCCGAGGGTCTCCAAAGAAAAGGGAAGGAGGAGGTTAGAATCAAGTGGGTCTGGGGTGGGATATTAAATGCAAGGGCCTCTGATTTGGTGTGGTTTATTTTATAACCCGAGAGGGAACCGTATAGTAGTAATTCTTTTTGTAGATTAGGAAGAGAGATCAAATGGGTTAGATAAAGTCAAGAGCACGTCGTCCGCAAATAAAGATATTTTGTATGAGCTCTGCCCTACTGTAATCCCCCCAATGTCCGTATTAAGTCTAATACGGGCCGCAAGAGGTTCGATGCATAGAGCAAAAAGTAGGGGCGAAAGAGGGCAGCCCTGGCGAGTGCCATTCTTCAAACTAAATCGAGGTGAGCTCAATCCATTGGTCAGGACCATAGATGAGGGGTTGGAATAGAGGGCCTCTATCGCAGTGATGAAATGACCATGGAAGCCAAATGAAGATAAAGTGGAAAACAAAAAGGGCCAGGAAATGCGGTCAAATGCCTTTTCGGCGTCCAGCGCCAAGGCAATCGCTGGTGTTTTCGACGAGTTTATTTGGTGAATCAAATCAATAGTGCGTCTGGTGTTGTCCGAGGCCTGACGGCCAGGGATAAATCCCACTTGATCAGGATCTATTAATGATGGCAACACAGCGTTCAGACGAGTTGCTAGTATTTTGGCAAAAAGTTTAAGATCAGTATTTATCAAAGATATGGGTCTGTAATTTGTGCAATGCGAGGGGTCTTTTCCGGGCTTCAGGATTACAATAATGCGGGACGTCGTGGAGTCAGTATGGAAGGGCGTGCCCCGTAATATTTTATTAAACAGGGAGATCATATGAGGGATGAGTTGAGGGGCGAAGGTTTTGTAATACACCATCGGATAGCCATCCGGACCAGGTGCTTTTGAAGGTTTCTGGGTTTTCAGAGCCGCCTCAATTTCCTCAGCAGAAATATCAGCATTGAGAGTAGAGTTAGTTTCCTCGTCTATATGAGGAAGATCGCATGAATCTAGGTATTGTTGTGCCTGGTCGGCTTGTGCTAAGGGGTCGGACGGGGGATCAAGGTTGTAGAGTGTCCTATAGTAGTCAAAGAAGATATTATTAATTTTTTTGGGGTCGTAGGTAATGTTACCTGAGTGTTGTCTAATAGTATGGATGCATTGGTTAGCTTTTTTGGCTCGTAATTGGTAAGCTAATAAGGTATGTGCCTTGTTACTTTTATCGTAAAATGATTGATTGGCCCATCGAAGCGAGCGCTCAATATTCTCTGCCAAGAGGGTTTGTAGTTCATCTCGTGCTTTAGAAAGTTCGGCTAGAGTTTTTTTAGAGCGTGTGCGTTTATGTTCCTGATCCAATGTTGCAATATTATCCGTTAACAGGGCAATTTGGTTTTCTCGGGTTCTCTTACGGCAGGATGCAAATTGGATAATGGATCCCCTGATAACCGCCTTATGGGCTTCCCATATAGTGGCTATATTGCAGTCTCCTTCTACGTTAACCGCAAAATAATCCCGAAGCTCTGTTTTAATTAAGTCTTGGAATTTAGGGATCTTCAATAGTGTCTCGTTTAGTCTCCATGTCGGTCTACCGTCAGGGATATCAAAAATGTCAAATGTCGCAATTAAAGCTGCGTGGTCAGTCCAGGTGAGTGGGACTATAGAGGAAGAGCGAGCGGTGCGGGAGAGAGGTGCACAACTCAGGAACATATCAATACGAGAGTACACATCGTGCGGATTGGAATAGAAGGTATAGTCCCTGGTGGTCGGGTTAAGGAATCGCCAGACATCGAACAAACCAGCCTCGGCCATCCCCCTCTGTAATACGGAGGAATTCGGGGTTTGACTACTACGCAAGGGGCCGGACCTGTCCATGCCCGTGAGAGCCATATTGAAGTCGCCACCCACGAGTATTTTACCTCGTCTATGTGAGTAAAGGTCGTGGAAAAACTTACGAAAGAATTTGGATTGGGCAGTGTTTGGAGAGTACAGGTTAGCCAAGGTAACCTCCTCGTGTCCAATTTTTCCTCTCACCATCACATAACGGCCTTCATTGTCGTGCTTACTGTCTAGGAATTGGAAAGGGACTGACCCCCTTATTAAGATAGCCACCCCATGTTTTTTTGATGTATGATTGGAGTACCAGGCCATAGGAAATTGTTTAGATGTCAGGGAGGGATGGGAATCTGATTTCAAGTGTGTCTCCTGTAAGAAAATCACGTCACCTTTCAATGTCCTGAGAGATCTGTGGAGATGAGAGCGTTTCTGAGGAGTGTTCAGCCCTTTGACATTAATGGACAGGCATTTTAGCGGCATGATTGAAGCTGAGGAGGGGGTAATTCGCTGGAGATCACTAGGGTCCCGGACTCTGCTAATACGAACAAGAGAGACAGAGGGGGAAAAAAATGAATAACTAAAGAATAAAAAGAATAAAATAGGAGTGTATGATTTTGTATACGAACAATATTAGTTAAATAAATCAATTTTTCTGTGATTACAAGGGTGTTAATACACAGTTGTACTGTAACCGGGGTCTAAGAGAGGAGGGGAATAGAAGAAAGAGGAACAAAAGAGAATAAAGCAGACGTAGTATCCAGTAGGCAGGATACTCGGCTACCAAGGTTGAGCTCTCAAAGAAAAGAAAAATGAGAGAGCTCACTGGCGGGACACAAATGCAATATAACAGACGAGGGTATCACCCCTCTATGCTTGATAATAACTTTAATCCCTAAGAGTCGGGGGAGGAGGTATCAAGATAAAGCACTGACGCCCCCCACCCGAAACCACTAACAAACAGAACGGGTGGACCATTGTGTAGCCCACCAAAACCTGTTTTAGGGGCGAAATATTCCTAAATGTAAAACTCGATAATATAAGTGATCATATAACAAATAATAACATTTTAGTAACAATAAAACCAATGGTATGATCGCTGGACAGGTTGGCGGCCAGAGACAGCTCTCATGGCTTCGGAAAAAAAATCCAATCCGTTAATTTATCTATACGGCAATGGTTCCAAGCCGCCAACCAGCACAGCGAGATAACAACTTAGTGCTACGTGAGGCTTAAAGGTCCGCCAACAAGAACCTTCTAAGAAGGAAATTAATGAGCATTTGTGTATGGAGCGGTACCTAAAACAGGGTTTACATATCAGTTGAGCAAGATTGAGAACAAGATTAGTTAGGTTAAACGTTATAAAAACATTAAAATTAAACGAAAGGAGCTTCACGTCTATGAGGTAGCAGCCGGAGTCAGCTGCAATTTTCGAAGCAATTTGTCCCCATCATCAGGAGAGCGAAGTTGTAAATTTTGCCATCAATCTCCACAATGAGGCGGAAAGGGAATCCCCAGCGATATTTATAACCATTGTCGCGCAGTGTGGAGGTGACAGAGCGTAAATCGCGTCGTTTAGCAATGGTCACTGGTGACAGATCTTGATAAATCTGAAGCCGGGAGTCTTCAAATAAAATTGAGGTTGAGTTTCTGCACGCCAGAGTTATGTTATTTTTAATCTTGAAGGACAGAAATCGGAGGATAACATCACGGGGAGGTTCCGAGTCCTTTGGTTTAGGTCTCAGGGCGCGATGGGCTCTCTCTATCAAGATGGCAGAATTTGAAAGTGACGGGACCAGGTGTAGAAACAGGCGTTGGAGGTATGGTTCCAATTCAGAGGCTGTGATAGATTCAGGAACTTTGCGGATGCGTAAATTGTTCCGCCTTTCGCGATTTTCGCTGTCCTCAACTTTATCCTTAAGGAGTTCCAGTTCGCTGGATAGGTAACTCATGTCCTCCCCCACCTGTTTGTGGAGATTTTGTTGGTGGTCCACCCGTGATTCTAGTGCGGTTGTGCGGGAGTCCAGTGCCGCCATGTCGGATTTTAATTCCCCGATCGCTGTCTGGAGAGCTGTTGTAAATGAGCTCTTGAGGTCTAGTATCATGTTTTGGAGGGACTGGATGTCCGCCTTGGTTGAGGGTGCATCCGTCTGGTCCATGATGGGGGTGGGCATCGGTGAGGACGGAGACGAAGCTTCTGATGGTTTTTCTCGGCGTGAGAAGTGTTGTGAGATATCCTGTGAAGCTACTGATTTTTTTGCTCTGGTGTTCGCTCTGCTCATAATATCTGGTGAAAGTAGAATGTCCGTTTAAGGAGTGGTAACAAGATTGGTCCACCTGTACGTTACGTGCTTAACAGTTGGTCCGGGTGAGGGAGAAGTCAGGCATCCGTGAAATTACATTATTTGTAGGACCAAGGTCCCATTAATCTATGAAGACGGTGAGAGGGGTCCACGGGAGAGCGTCCTAATGTACAACACACCTTTCCGTGGTTGTAGTGTAGGAGATAAAAAAAAAAAAAATAGCAGCTGCGGGGTAGAGATTTTAGCTGGATTCCTTGTGTTAATAGGGTGACTGAATTTTCACTGCTCAAGTAGGGGCAGCAGAGTGCAGGTAAGATAAAATGTGTCTGTCCTGCCACCTCCAAGATGGCCGCCGTCAAAAATGTGTGGAGGGACTTCTTCTGGGCTTTCACAGCGGCGCCCCCAGGGGTTTATATTACTTCTGGGTGCCCCCAGGTCCCTCAGCACTCTTCGTCCGCCCCCCGCCAGTTACCGTGTCCGGCGGTCTTCACACAACGGTGTAGCGCCTGTATTCCTTCAGACGCCACACCCAATATGGCCGCCGCCACCGGAGCTCCGCAATTCAGATCGGCTCCGGCCCTGCACCCTCCAGAGCTCTCAGACTCTTCACTGCTGCCCTGTCAGGTCTCCCCAGGCAAGGGGCACAGGATGCGATGGCGGGGTAAGTCTGGGGGCAGTATTTTAATGGCTGGGCAGTGGACGATCACAGGCGGGGGCAGCAATAAATTTAGACCCCGGCTTCACTTTACAGGGAGGGCCGCAACCCGCAAGCACAAGGCTAGCCTGTGCTCCGGCTCCGCAGCTCACTCCCTTGGTGCCCTGTCTTACAGGGGCAACTGTAGGGTGATATGGGGGAGAGATAGGTGGGGTAAAAGTTGGATTGAGGAGTTAACGGGGTTTATTTCGGTAGGAGCTCCCTCGGGACACCTCTTCTCAGTTAGGCCTCTAGCCACGCCCCCCCCCAACACACACATTTTAACTAGAGATGAGCGGGTTCGGTTCCTCGGAATCCGAACCCGCCCGAACTTCAGTTTTTTTTACACGGGGCCGAGCGACTCGGATCTTCCCGCCTTGCTCGGTTAACCCGAGCGCGCCCGAACGTCATCATCCCGCTGTCGGATTCTCGCGAGGCTCGGATTCTATCGCGAGACTCGGATTCTATATAAGGAGCCGCGCGTCGCCGCCATTTTCACACGTGCATTGAGATTCATAGGGAGAGGACGTGGCTGGCGTCCTCTCCGTTTATAGAGAAGAGAGTGAGACTAGAGTAGAGAGAGACACAGTAGTAATTTTGGGGAGCATTAGGAGGAGTACTTTAGGAGGAGTACTACTACTTGCTGAAGTGATAGATAGATAGTGTGACTGTATAATGTATATCTGACTTGTGGGGGAGACACTGACAGTGGGGAGCAGTTAGAGTCTGAGAGCAGGACTTGCTGCCAGAGTGCCACACTGCCATTGTGACCACACTGACCACCAGTATAATATATATTGTGATTGTCTGCTTAGGAGTACTACTTGCAAGTTGCTGATAGTGTGACCAGTGACCTGACCACCAGTTTAATAATCACCACCAGTTTAATATATATAATATATATATATAATTGTATATAATATATATATAATATTGTATACCACCTACCCGTTTTTTTTTTTTTCTTTCTTCTTCTTTATACATACTACTATAGTAGCTTACTGTAGCAGTCTGCGGTGCTGCTGAGCTGACAGTGTCCAGCAGGTCCGTCATCAGTCATTACATAATAAATATATATTATATACCTGTCCGGCTGCAGTACTAGTGATATTATATATATATATATATTGATTTCATCTCATTATCATCCAGTCTTTATTAGCAGCAGACACAGTACGGTAGTCCACGGCTGTAGCTACCTCTGTGTCGGCAGTCGCTGGTCCATCCATAATTGTATACCACCTACCCGTGGTTTTTTTTTTCTTTCTTCTTTATACATACTACTATAGTAGCTTACTGTAGCAGTCTGCGGTGCTGCTGAGCTGACAGTGTCCAGCAGGTCCGTCATCAGTCATTACATAATAAATATATATTATATACCTGTCCGGCTGCAGTACTAGTGATATTATATATATATATATATATTGATTTCATCTCATTATCATCCAGTCTATATTAGCAGCAGACAAAGTACGGTAGTCCACGGCTGTAGCTACCTCTGTGTCGGCAGTCGCTGGTCCATCCATAATTGTATACCACCTACCCGTGGTTTTTTTTTTTCTTTCTTCTTTATACATACTACTATAGTAGCTTACTGTAGCAGTCTGCGGTGCTGCTGAGCTGACAGTGTCCAGCAGGTCCGTCATCAGTCATTACATAATAAATATATCTACCAGTCCGGCTGCAGTACTAGTGTGATATTATAAATATATATATTGATTTCATCTCATTATCATCCAGTCTATATTAGCAGCAGACACAGTACGGTAGTCCACGGCTGTAGCTACCTCTGTGTCGGCAGTCGCTGGTCCATCCATAATTGTATACCACCTACCCGTGGTTTTTTTTTTCTTTCTTCTTTATACATACTACTATAGTAGCTTACTGTAGCAGTCTGCGGTGCTGCTGAGCTGACAGTGTCCAGCAGGTCCGTCATCAGTCATTACATAATAAATATATCTACCTGTCCGGCTGCAGTACTAGTGTGATATTATATATATATATATTGATTTCATCTCATTATCATCCAGTCTATATTAGCAGCAGACACAGTACGGTAGTCCACGGCTGTAGCTACCTCTGTGTCGGCAGTCGCTGGTCCATCCATAATTGTATACCACCTACCCGTGATTTTTTTTTTTCTTTCTTCTTTATACATACTACTATAGTAGCTTACTGTAGCAGTCTGCGGTGCTGCTGAGCTGACAGTGTCCAGAAGGTCCGTCATCAGTCATTACATAATAAATATATATTATATACCTGTCCGGCTGCAGTACTAGTGATATTATATATATATATATTGATTTCATCTCATTATCATCCAGTCTATATTAGCAGCAGACACAGTACGGTAGTCCACGGCTGTAGCTACCTCTGTGTCGGCAGTCGCTCGTCCATCCATAAGTATACTAGTATCCATCCATCTCCATTGTTTACCTGAGGTGCCTTTTAGTTGTGCCTATTAAAATATGGAGAACAAAAATGTTGAGGTTCCAAAATTAGGGAAAGATCAAGATCCACTTCCACCTCGTGCTGAAGCTGCTGCCACTAGTCATGGCCGAGACGATGAAATGCCAGCAACGTCGTCTGCCAAGGCCGATGCCCAATGTCATAGTACAGAGCATGTAAAATCCAAAACACCAAATATCAGTAAAAAAAGGACTCCAAAATCTAAAATAAAATTGTCGGAGGAGAAGCGTAAACTTGCCAATATGCCATTTACCACACGGAGTGGCAAGGAACGGCTGAGGCCCTGGCCTATGTTCATGGCTAGTGGTTCAGCTTCACATGAGGATGGAAGCACTCAGCCTCTTGCTAGAAAAATGAAAAGACTCAAGCTGGCAAAAGCACCGCAAAGAACTGTGCGTTCTTCGAAATCCCAAATCCACAAGGAGAGTCCAATTGTGTCGGTTGCGATGCCTGACCTTCCCAACACTGGACGTGAAGAGCATGCGCCTTCCACCATTTGCACGCCCCCTGCAAGTGCTGGAAGGAGCACCCGCAGTCCAGTTCCTGATAGTCAGATTGAAGATGTCAGTGTTGAAGTACACCAGGATGAGGAGGATATGGGTGTTGCTGGCGCTGGGGAGGAAATTGACAAGGAGGATTCTGATGGTGAGGTGGTTTGTTTAAGTCAGGCACCCGGGGAGACACCTGTTGTCCGTGGGAGGAATATGGCCGTTGACATGCCAGGTGAAAATACCAAAAAAATCAGCTCTTCGGTGTGGAAGTATTTCAACAGAAATGCGGACAACATTTGTCAAGCCGTGTGTTGCCTTTGTCAAGCTGTAATAAGTAGGGGTAAGGACGTTAACCACCTCGGAACATCCTCCCTTATACATCACCTGCAGCGCATTCATAATAAGTCAGTGACAAGTTCAAAAACTTTGGGCGACAGCGGAAACAGTCCACTGACCAGTAAATCCCTTCCTCTTGTAACCAAGCTCACGCAAACCACCCCACCAACTCCCTCAGTGTCAATTTCCTCCTTCCCCAGGAATGCCAATAGTCCTGCAGGCCATGTCACTGGCAATTCTGACGAGTCCTCTCCTGCCTGGGATTCCTCCGATGCATCCTTGCGTGTAACGCCTACTGCTGCTGGCGCTGCTGTTGTTGCTGCTGGGAGTCGATGGTCATCCCAGAGGGGAAGTCGTACTCGTAAGCCCACTTTTACTACTTCCACCAAGCAATTGACTGTCCAACAGTCCTTTGCGAGGAAGATGAAATATCACAGCAGTCATCCTGCTGCAAAGCGGATAACTGAGGCCTTGGCATCCTGGGTGGTGAGAAACGTGGTTCCGGTATCCATCATTACTGCAGAGCCAACTAGAGACTTGTTGGAGGTACTGTGTCCCCGGTACCAAATACCATCTAGGTTCCATTTCTCTAGGCAGGCGATACCGAAAATGTACACAGACCTCAGAAAAAGAGTCACCAGTGTCCTAAAAAATGCAACTGTACCCAATGTCCACTTAACCACGGACATGTGGACAAGTGGAGCAGGGCAGGGTCAGGACTATATGACTGTGACAGCCCACTGGGTAGATGTATGGACTCCCGCCGCAAGAACAGCAGCGGCGGCACCAGTAGCAGCATCTCGCAAACGCCAACTCTTTCCTAGGCAGGCTACGCTTTGTATCACAGGTTTCCAGAATACGCACACAGCTGAAAACCTCTTACGGCAACTGAGGAAGATCATCGCGGAATGGCTTACCCCAATGTGACTCTCCTGTGGATTTGTGGCATCGGACAACGCCAGCAATATTGTGTGCGCATTAAATCTGGGCAAATTCCAGCACGTCCCATGTTTTGCACATACCTTGAATTTGGTGGTGCAGAATTTTTTAAAAAACGACAGGGGCGTGCAAGAGATGCTGTCGGTGGCCAGAAGAATTGCGGGACACTTTCGGCGTACAGGCACCACGTACAGAAGACTGGAGCAACACCAAAAACGCCTGAACCTGCCCTGCCATCATCTGAAGCAAGAAGTGGTAACGAGGTGGAATTCAACCCTATATATGCTTCAGAGGTTGGAGGAGCAGCAAAAGGCCATTCAAGCCTATACAATTCAGCACGATATAAGAGGTGGAATGCACCTGTCTCAAGCGCAGTGGAGAATGATTTCAACGTTGTGCAAGGTTCTGCTGCCCTTTGAACTTGCCACACGTGAAGTCAGTTCAGACACTGCCAGCCTGAGTCAGGTCATTCCTCTCATCAGGCTTTTGCAGAAGAAGCTGGAGACATTGAAGGAGGAGCTAACACGGAGCGATTCCGCTAGGCATGTGGGACTTGTGGATGGAGCCCTTAATTCGCTTAACAAGGATTCACGGGTGGTCAATCTGTTGAAATCAGAGCACTACATTTTGGCCACCGTGCTCGATCCTAGATTTAAAACCTACCTTGGATCTCTCTTTCCGGCAGACACAAGTCTGCTGGGGTTCAAAGACCTGCTGGTGAGAAAATTGTCAAGTCAAGCGGAACGTGACCTGTCAACATCTCCTCCTTCACATTCTCCCGCAACTGGGGGTGCGAGGAAAAGGCTCAGAATACCGAGCCCACCCGCTGGCGGTGATGCAGGGCAGTCTGGAGCGACTGCTGATGCTGACATCTGGTCCGGACTGAAGGACCTGTCAACGATTACGGACATGTCGTCTACTGTCACTGCATATGATTCTCTCCCCATTGAAAGAATGGTGGAGGATTATATGAGTGACCGCATCCAAGTAGGCACGTCACACAGTCCGTACTTATACTGGCAGGAAAAAGAGGCAATTTGGAGGCCCTTGCACAAACTGGCTTTATTCTACCTAAGTTGCCCTCCCACAAGTGTGTACTCCGAAAGAGTGTTTAGTGCCGCCGCTCACCTTGTCAGCAATCGGCGTACGAGGTTACTTCCAGAAAATGTGGAGAAGATGATGTTCATTAAAATGAATTATAATCAATTCCTCCGTGGAGACATTGACCAGCAGCAATTGCCTCCACAAAGTACACAGGGAGCTGAGATGGTGGATTCCAGTGGGGACGAATTGATAATCTGTGAGGAGGGGGATGTACACGGTGATATATCGGAGGATGATGATGAGGTGGACATCTTGCCTCTGTAGAGCCAGTTTGTGCAAGGAGAGATTAATTGCTTCTTTTTTGGTGGGGGTCCAAACCAACCCGTCATTTCAGTCACAATCGTGTGGCAGACCCTGTCACTGAAATGATGGGTTGGTTAAAGTGTGCATGTCCTGTTTATACAACATAAGGGTGGGTGGGAGGGCCCAAGGACAATTCCATCTTGCACCTCTTTTTTCTTTCATTTTTCTTTGCGTCATGTGCTGTTTGGGGAGTGTTTTTTGGAAGGGCCATCCTGCGTGACACTGCAGTGCCACTCCTAGATGGGCCCGGTGTTTGTGTCGGCCACTAGGGTCGCTTATCTTACTCACACAGCTACCTCATTGCGCCTCTTTTTTTCTTTGCGTCATGTGCTGTTTGGGGAGTGTTTTTTGGAAGGGCCATCCTGCGTGACACTGCAGTGCCACTCCTAGATGGGCCCGGTGTTTGTGTCGGCCACTAGGGTCGCTTATCTTACTCACACAGCTACCTCATTGCGCCTCTTTTTTTCTTTGCGTCATGTGCTGTTTGGGGAGTGTTTTTTGGAAGGGCCATCCTGCGTGACACTGCAGTGCCACTCCTAGATGGGCCCGGTGTTTGTGTCGGCCACTAGGGTCGCTTATCTTACTCACACAGCTACCTCATTGCGCCTCTTTTTTTTCTTTGTGTCACGTGCTGTTTGGGGAGTGTTTTTTGGAAGGGCCATCCTGCGTGACACTGCAGTGCCACTCCTAGATGGGCCCGGTGTTTGTGTCGGCCACTAGGGTCGCTTATCTTACTCACACAGCTACCTCATTGTGCCTCTTTTTTTCTTTGCGTCATGTGCTGTTTGGGGAGTGTCTTTTGGAAGGGCCATACTGCGTGACACTGCAGTGCCACTCCTAGATGGGCCCGGTGTTTGTGTCGGCCACTAGGGTCGCTTATCTTACTCACACAGCTACCTCATTGCGCCTCTTTTTTTCTTTGCATCATGTGCTGTTTGGGGAGTGTTTTTTGGAAGGGCCATCCTGCGTGACACTGCAGTGCCACTCCTAGATGGGCCCGGTGTTTGTGTCGGCCACTAGGGTCGCTTAGCTTAGTCATCCAGTGACCTCGGTGCAAATTTTAGGACTAAAAATAATATTGTGAGGTGTGAGGTATTCAGAATAGACTGAAAATGAGTGGAAATAATGGTTATTGAGGTTAATAATACTTTGGGATCAAAATGACCCCCAAATTCTATGATTTAAGCTGTTTTTTAGTGTTTTTTGAAAAAAACACCCGAATCCAAAACACACCCGAATCCGACAAAAAAAATTCGGTGAGGTTTTGCCAAAACGCGGTCGAACCCAAAACACGGCCGCGGAACCGAACCCAAAACCAACACACAAAACCCGAAAAATTTCAAGTGCACATCTCTAATTTTAACCCCTGCTCAGCCCAATACAATATGTTGTTTCTGGCCAAATCACACTGTCATATTGTCCGAATCATTCAGTGTGTACACCCAATCTGCACGCCCCTGCAGTCGCATGCTGCATGTCCAACCAGTTATGTTATTGAGTAACAAATCCCTAACAGACCTTAAAATGTGACAAGTTAAAGCATGGCTGAATGTAAAGTAGGAGTCCTCTTCAATATTTCCTCTATAATAAATTCAGTTTACAAAGTTGTCTGCACACAAGGGGAACTGCTTTCCTGTATGGTGGTCTGCATCATGTCTGGCTGATCTCCGAGTCCTCCCTGCCCTTCCATCAATTGACGGCTGATGTCACTGAGAGGCTTGTTTAAGTCCGGTGGCAGTGGGAGGTGGTGCCTAAATCCAAGGGTGGGGCTTAATTTATATATATACTGGCTTCTAGGGACTGATAGGCTCTAGCCCCTAAAAGCCAGGGTAGGGCAGTCGTAATAGCAAGGGAGTGGGTTCCCATGGGAAGCTCTCTCCGTACACCCAGTTAAAGAGGGGGGGGGGGGGAGGGAAACACCTCCCTGTGGGAATGCTTGCCTGTCTGTGGTTAGCAGGGAGTGCTTCCAATGGGAAAACAGTCCCTGCAGGTGGCAGATTTTACAGGGGAGTCTCCATCAGAAGGAGTTATTTATACCCCAGTAGTATTTTATTTCCTAAAGATGAGACCTTAATCAGCTGATGATCTTCTAATGCAATCCACAATGAATTAGAGCAAATAAACATTGGCACACAATGAAAATGCGCCGAGAGTCAGTTCAATATTTATAAACTTTGCTAGAAAGTTGAGTAGTTAATGTTTAATATGCTATTTGCTGTTCATTATATTGGATAACGGTTAGTGTGTTTACCAAAGGAACGTATAACATAGGGATAGGGAATTGGTGTATGTGTATGGATTTTATTGATATGTTGTATAGGACAACCTACTGTATAATCCACAGATTATTTCAAAGTTAAACTAACATACTTTATATACTAATAATTGAGTTAAGATAAGAACTGTTAAAGATGTATTGGTATTGTAATTCCGTTATGTGGAATACAAACTGTTTTATGTCATTGCAACTGCACTATAAAATATATTAACACTGTGAGTCTAGGTCTTTACTATTGCTAATCATTAGTTTCCCTGTCTAACGAGGGCATCATGAATTCTAATAAAACTAAATCTATTGTATTCCCTGTTGTCAAATGAATAAGTAGTGGAAAGGTTGGTTTCTCTGCGTGGTAAACTCCTAAGAAGTAATCAGTTTCCACCAGGAATACACAGAACCGCAACTCTGTGAGTAGGCCCAACCTACTGTACATCCATAGGGCTATCACAAAAGTAACACAATAATATTGCCCCGGTAGTTCTAGAAAAATATTGCCCTCCAACTCAATACTTTTACTCATAAGCGCCACTGGGTTTGGCAAACTGATGTTTAATACATAGAACATTTAGCATTACTTCCATGAATTAAAATCGGGATTGCAGTTAAAATAATGCAGTTTGATGTGTAGTTTGTCTTTTAATAAACTACACAATTTCAAAATTATTCATGAAAGCGCATAAAAAGATGTTTCCACCCTTGTTAATCTCTTCTGGGACAAAAGAATGTCATTCTCTCTTTTTCTCTTTGAATTTAGCCAACTCACTGTGAGCACAGCAAAAATAGAATATGCAATACATACATCAGCTATGACTGAGTACTATTTTCCAGTCTAACAAGTGTTACAACTTATAACTTATCACCACAGTATTTATTCATTATTCTCCCTTAGTTATAATACTAATTTATATATTAAAACCTCCCAAGAGTCTCAGAGTTGTACCCTGCTAGCCATAGGCGTGCGCAGCACATTTTATTAGGGGTCGCACCATTGGAGGGGCGTGTGTAGCACCATCTATTGATGGTCAACGCAATATAAAATATCCACCCTTGTACTAATCCTAATAAAGCAGATACATTGTCAGATGTTGTGGTGTGCACCAAATAAACACCCCTGATGGCACTCGCTGCAATTACACTGCTCCTCCTCAGCCTGGCCTGGCTCCCCTTCTCTTTCCCCTGCAAGCTGCAGCAGCTTACTTACAAGGCAGTCACTCACTGACACTGACAGTCGCAGACTAATACTGCCGCTGCTGGAAAAATGAGTGACGTGTCAATGTGTCTGCCGACCGCCTGCCCAGGGGCAGATCCAGAAGAAAATGATAGGGGGGGCACCATGGAAGGGGCAAGTACATTTGCGTGCGGCTTCGGAGCATGGTGCAGTGTGCAGGGGGCAGCGTTTGAGGGACAGGGGGCAGCGTGTGAGGGTCAAGGTGCAGGGGTCAGTATGTGAGGTGCTGGGTACAGGGGGCAGTGTGTGAGGGGCAGGGGACAGCGTAATAATGCCCACAGTAGTAGCACCCCTGTAATACACATAATGCCCACAACAGTAGCGCTTCTTATACAATGCCCACAGTTGTAGCGCTCATTATGCAATGTCCATTGTACTGGTAGTGCCCCTTATATAGACCCCATAGTAGTGGTGCCCCTTATGCAATGCCCGTATTGCCCCCAGTAGTAATGTTGCCTGTAGTAATACCCCCAGTCATTTAGCACCCTAGTAGTTATGCCCCCAGTGGTAATGCCTCTGCAGTTATGACCCCAGTAGTTTACCCCCCCCTTTAGTTTAGCCTCCCAGTAGTAATGCCCCCAGTAGTGTGCCTGCTTGTAGTTTAGCCAGCAGTAGTAATGCCCCCCTGTAGTTTGCCTAATTGTAGTTTATCTCCTGTAGTTATGCCCCCCTTGTAGTTTAGCCCTCAGTAGTAATGCCCCCAGTAGTAATGCCCCTGTAGTTATCCCCCAGTAGTTTGGCCCCTGTAGTTATGCCCCCAGTAGTTTGGCCTCCCTGTAGTTTAGCCCCCAAGTAGTAATGCCCCTGTAGTTACGCCACCATTAGTAATGCCCCTGTAGTTACGCCGCCAGTAGTAATGCCCCTGTAGTTACGCCGCCAGTAGTAATGCCCTCCTGCAGTATGCCACCAGTAGTTAGCCCTTTGTAGTTTGCCCCCTTGTAGCTTACCCCCCGTAGTTTTCCCCCTTGTAGTTGTCCCCAGTAATAATGCCCCCCAGTAATAATGTCTCCCAGTAGTTTGCCCCCAGTAGATGCCCCCCAGTAATAATGGCCCCCAGTAGTTTGCCCCCAGTAGATGCGCCCCAGTAATAATGTCCCCAGTAGCTGCCCCCAGTAGTAATGCCCCAATAGATGACGCCCCCAGTAGTAATGCCCCCAGTAGATGCCCCCCAGTAATAATGCCCCCAGTAGTAATGCCCCCCAGCAGTAATGCCCCTTGTTGATGCCCCCCAGTAGTAATGTCCCCCCGTAATTTGCCCCCAGTAGAGGCCCCCGCTGCACTAAGAAAGATAAAAAAACTACATACTTACCGAGCCCCGTTCCCGCTTCCAGACCTCCTCCTGGTGTCCTCTCCTCAGCACTATGAGAGAGACATCATGACTGACGTCTCTCCCATAGCGCACGCCGCACAGTGACAGCGCCGGAAGCCGGAGCTCAATACTGAGCTCCTGCCTCCGGCTGCCGCTGTGCAGGGAGACGGGCGCCCGCTGGTAAAACAATCTCAGCGGGCACCCGTCATCTCCCTGTGCGGCGGCGGCGGTGACGGGGAGGGCACGGCACGAGTGCCCCCCCCCCTGGATCTGCCACTGCGCCTGCCAGTATTGAATTTGACTTCCCAAGAGGAACGCTGGCCGCATGCTAATCCTCATCAGTGGCTGGCGTTGGCATAGCATAGAAGGAGAGAGGTGGGCGTGTGACGGGTGGGCATGCAAGCAGCATAACGTAATCACGTCACATCACGCTGTTTTTGAAAATGGAGGTTGAGCAGGGAGTTTGAAAGACGGTGGCAGTGGCACTCTTGATTAACCCAGGCGTCCGGTCAGTAATGCAATCCTGACAGGGTGCAGCGCAGAGGGGACAGTAATCAGCCTGCTCGGTGATCGCTGCATCAGGCATGTGAGATCGGGGTGTCAGACATTAGGGGGTGCCTGTGCGCACCAGGAACCCCCCCTGCGCACACCTATGCTGCTAGCTATCGGCCATTCTGGTAAAGTAATTAGAACATGAGAAGACACTGAGCCATAGTACAGAAGGGGATAGTGTTGGAGGTATCAATGTACTGTTGTTAATTAGAGATTTGTGAAAGTTGTTTTGTTACTTGTTATTTGTTTGTTAATATTACTGTGCTTTTTTTACCTTATGTCCTGCCTGCTTGTATGATTAGTTGAATGTAAATGATTGTGTTACTGGCCTAAATTTATTATTTTTCCCTCTGGGAGCAAGTCACGTAAATTGGCTTTGTCACCTGTATAATAAATAATGGCATCACGCCATCAACCCCTCCCCAACGGTCCATGTCACTAGGAAAGTGAGCAGGATATGGGTGCTGGAATATGTATGTGTGTACGGGTTACGGTGCTATGACAAAGGATTTGTACACACCAGCGGATGCCTGAGTCATTGGGGTCGACCACACTTAGGTCAAGAGTCATTAGGTAGACCACTATTGGGCAACATGCATTAGGTCGACATGGTCACTAGGCGGACATGGCCATTAGGTTGACATGAACATGGTCGACATGAAAAAAGGTTGACATGAGTTTTTCACAATTTTTTTTACTTTTTCATACTTTATAATCCACGTGGACTACGACTGTGAATAGTAACCTATGCCGTGACCAGCGGTAGAGAAGCAAGGTACCTTGCCCGAAGCACTGTGCACTAATTGGGGTTCCCCATCACTTTACGAAGAAAACGACACCAAAACAAGTAAAAAAAACTCATGTCGACCTATTGACCATGTTGAGCTAATGCATATCGACCAATAGTAGTCGACCTAATGACTGTTGACCTGAGTGTGGTCGGCCTAATGACCCATACCCGTCAATGGACAGACAGTACTTAACCAGTGGTGGGATCTTTTTATCAGTAATGTGAATTGTGCAGCCATACTCACAGTTATGCTTATACAGACTTTCAGCATGGATCGGAGCATGAGCATAGCATACAGGCACCAAGAAGTGACTGTATGTGTGTAGCAGTGCAGGATGCATGCGGTACCAGGGTCACCGTAGCATCGTGGATAGCAGTCATCACCGGCTCTTTCTGAGCTAAGGGAAAAGATAGCGTAGTGCAACACAGAAGTGGCAACAAGGAATTATAATTACTGGGTCTAAAACCTGCTAGCTAATAGAAATGCACCTATGTAGTTTCTTTTTTTGTAGCACCCACATTATGGAATTTGGGGATAGTATTTGACATTGTAAATGTGTTCTGAAGAACATATATTGAAGATAATGAAAAATTTAGAACCTTATAAGTAAATCTGCAATATGTTGGCTAAATAACGGCATCACGGCATCAATCCTCCCCAATAGTCCATTTCACTAGAAAGTGGGCAAGTCATTAGAGATGAGCGCCTGAAATTTTTCGGGTTTTGTGTTTTGGTTTTGGGTTCGGTTCCGCGGCCGTGTTTTGGGTTCGAACGCGTTTTGGCAAAACCTCACCGAATTATTTTTGTCGGATTCGGGTGTGTTTTGGATTCGGGTGTTTTTTTCCAAAAACACTAAAAAACAGCTTAAATCATAGAATTTGGGGGTCATTTTGATCCCAAAGTATTATTAACCTCAAAAACCATAATTTACACTCATTTTCAGTCTATTCTGAATACCTCACACCTCACAATATTATTTTTAGTCCTAAAATTTGCACCGAGGTCGCTGTGTGAGTAAGATAAGCGACCCTAGTGGCCGACACAAACACCGGGCCCATCTAGGAGTGGCACTGCAGTGTCACGCAGGATGTCCCTTCCAAAAAACCCTCCCCAAACAGCACATGACGCAAAGAAAAAAAGAGGCGCAATGAGGTAGCTGTGTGAGTAAGATTAGCGACCCTAGTGGCCGACACAAACACCGGGCCCATCTAGGAGTGGCACTGCAGTGTCACGCAGGATGGCCCTTCCAAAAAACCCTCCCCAAACAGCACATGACGCAAAGAAAAAAAGAGGCGCAATGAGGTAGCTGTGTGAGTAAGATTAGCGACCCTAGTGGCCGACACAAACACCGGGCCCATCTAGGAGTGGCACTGCAGTGTCACGCAGGATGGCCCTTCCAAAAAACCCTCCCCAAACAGCACATGACGCAAAGAAAAAAAGAGGCGCAATGAGGTAGCTGACTGTGTGAGTAAGATTAGCGACCCTAGTGGCCGACACAAACACCGGGCCCATCTAGGAGTGGCACTGCAGTGTCACGCAGGATGTCCCTTCCAAAAAACCCTCCCCAAACAGCACATGACGCAAAGAAAAAAAGAGGCGCAATGAGGTAGCTGTGTGAGTAAGATTAGCGACCCTAGTGGCCGACACAAACACCGGGCACATCTAGGAGTGGCACTGCAGTGTCACGCAGGATGTCCCTTCCAAAAAACCCTCCCCAAACAGCACATGACGCAAAGAAAAAAAGAGGCGCAATGAGGTAGCTGTGTGAGTAAGATTAGCGACCCTAGTGGCCGACACAAACACCGGGCCCATCTAGGAGTGGCACTGCAGTGTCACGCAGGATGTCCCTTCCAAAAAACCCTCCCCAATCAGCACATGATGCAAAGAAAAAGAAAAGAAAAAAGAGGTGCAAGATGGAATTATCCTTGGGCCCTCCCACCCACCCTTATGTTGTATAAACAAAACAGGACATGCACACTTTAACCAACCCATCATTTCAGTGACAGGGTCTGCCACACGACTGTGACTGATATGACGGGTTGGTTTGGACCCCCCCAAAAAAAGAAGCAATTAATCTCTCCTTGCACAAACTGGCTCTACAGAGGCAAGATGTCCACCTCATCTTCACCCTCCGATATATCACCGTGTACATCCCCCTCCTCACAGATTATCAATTCGTCCCCACTGGAATCCACCATCTCAGCTCCCTGTGTACTTTGTGGAGGCAATTGCTGCTGGTCAATGTCTCCGCGGAGGAATTGATTATAATTCATTTTAATGAACATCATCTTCTCCACATTTTCTGGATGTAACCTCGTACGCCGATTGCTGACAAGGTGAGCGGCGGCACTAAACACTCTTTCGGAGTACACACTTGTGGGAGGGCAACTTAGGTAGAATAAAGCCAGTTTGTGCAAGGGCCTCCAAATTGCCTCTTTTTCCTGCCAGTATAAGTACGGACTGTGTGACGTGCCTACTTGGATGCGGTCACTCATATAATCCTCCACCATTCTATCAATGTTGAGAGAATCATATGCAGTGACAGTAGACGACATGTCCGTAATCGTTGTCAGGTCCTTCAGTCCGGACCAGATGTCAGCATCAGCAGTCGCTCCAGACTGCCCTGCATCACCGCCAGCGGGTGGGCTCGGAATTCTGAGCCTTTTCCTCGCACCCCCAGTTGCGGGAGAATGTGAAGGAGGAGATGTTGACAGGTCGCGTTCCGCTTGACTTGACAATTTTGTCACCAGCAGGTCTTTCAACCCCAGCAGACCTGTGTCTGCCGGAAAGAGAGATCCAAGGTAGGCTTTAAATCTAGGATCGAGCACGGTGGCCAAAATGTAGTGCTCTGATTTCAACAGATTGACCACCCGTGAATCCTTGTTTAAGCGAATTAAGGGCTGCATCCACAAGTCCCACATGCCTAGCGGAATCGCTCCCTTTTAGCTCCTTCTTCAATGCCTCCAGCTTCTTCTGCAAAAGCCTGATGAGGGAATGACCTGACTCAGGCTGGCAGTGTCTGAACTGACTTCACGTGTGGCAAGTTCAAAGGGCATCAGAACCTTGCACAACGTTGAAATCATTCTCCACTGCACTTGAGACAGGTGCATTCCATCTCCTATATCGTGCTCAATTGTATAGGCTTGAATGGCCTTTTGCTGCTCCTCCAACCTCTGAAGCATATAGAGGGTTGAATTCCACCTCGTTACCACTTCTTGCTTCAGATGATGGCAGGGCAGGTTCAGTAGTTTTTGGTGGTGCTCCAGTCTTCTGTACGTGGTGCCTGTACGCCGAAAGTGTCCCGCAATTTTTCTGGCCACCGACAGCATCTCTTGCACGCCCCTGTCGTTTTAAAAAAATTCTGCACCACCAAATTCAAGGTATGTGCAAAACATGGGACGTGCTGGAATTTGCCCATATTTAATGCACACACAATATTGCTGGCGTTGTCCGATGCCACAAATCCACAGGAGAGTCCAATTGGGGTAAGCCATTCCGCGATGATCTTCCTCAGTTGCCGTAAGAGGTTTTCAGCTGTGTGCGTATTCTGGAAAGCGGTGATACAAAGCGTAGCCTGCCTAGGAAAGAGTTGGCGTTTGCGAGATGCTGCTACTGGTGCCGCCGCTGCTGTTCTTGCGGCGGGAGTCCATACATCTACCCAGTGGGCTGTCACAGTCATATAGTCCTGACCCTGCCCTGCTCCACTTGTCCACATGTCCGTGGTTAAGTGGACATTGGGTACAACTGCATTTTTTAGGAGACTGGTGAGTCTTTTTCTGACGTCCGTGTACATTCTCGGTATCGCCTGCCTAGAGAAGTGGAACCTAGATGGTATTTGGTAACGGGGGCACACTGCCTCAATAAATTGTCTAGTTCCCTGTGAACTAACGGCGGATACCGGACGCACGTCTAACACCAACATAGTTGTCAAGGACTCAGTTATCCGCTTTGCAGTAGGATGACTGCTGTGATATTTCATCTTCCTCGCAAAGGACTGTTGAACAGTCAATTGCTTACTGGAAGTAGTACAAGTGGGCTTACGACTTCCCCTCTGGGATGACCATCGACTCCCAGCGGCAACAACAGCAGCGCCAGCAGCAGTAGGCGTTACACGCAAGGATGCATCGGAGGAATCCCAGGCAGGAGAGGACTCGTCAGACTTGCCAGTGACATGGCCTGCAGGACTATTGGCATTCCTGGGGAAGGAGGAAATTGACACTGAGGGAGTTGGTGGGGGGGTTTGCGTGAGCTTGGTTACAAGAGGAAGGGATTTACTGGTCAGTGGACTGCTTCCGCTGTCACCCAAAGTTTTTGAACTTGTCACTGACTTATTATGAATGCGCTGCAGGTGACGTATAAGGGAGGATGTTCCGAGGTGGTTAACGTCCTTACCCCTACTTCTTACAGCTTGACAAAGGGAACACACGGCTTGACACCTGTTGTCCGCATTTCTGGTGAAATACCTCCACACCGAAGAGCTGATTTTTTTGGTATTTTCACCTGGCATGTCAACGGCCATATTCCTCCCACGGACAACAGGTGTCTCCCCGGGTGCCTGACTTAAACAAACCACCTCACCATCAGAATCCTCCTGGTCAATTTCCTCCCCAGCGCCAGCAACACCCATATCCTCCTCATCCTGGTGTACTTCAACACTGACATCTTCAATCTGACTATCAGGAACTGGACTGCGGGTGCTCCTTCCAGCACTTGCAGGGGGCGTGCAAATGGTGGAAGGCGCATGCTCTTCACGTCCAGTGTTGGGAAGGTCAGGCATCGCAACCGACACAATTGGACTCTCCTTGTGGATTTGGGATTTCAAAGAACGCACAGTTCTTTGCGGTGCTTTTGCCAGCTTGAGTCTTTTCAGTTTTCTAGCGAGAGGCTGAGTGCTTCCATCCTCATGTGAAGCTGAACCACTAGCCATGAACATAGGCCAGGGCCTCAGCCGTTCCTTGCCACTCCGTGTGGTAAATGGCATATTGGCAAGTTTACGCTTCTCCTCCGACAATTTTATTTTAGGTTTTGGAGTCCTTTTTTTACTGATATTTGGTGTTTTGGTTTTGACATGCTCTGTACTATGCCATTGGGCATCGGCCTTGGCAGACGACGTTGCTGGCATTTCATCGTCTCGGCCATGACTAGTGGCAGCAGCTTCAGCACGAGGTGGAAGTGGATCTTGATCTTTCCCTAATTTTGGAACCTCAACATTTTTGTTCTCCATATTTTAATAGGCACAACTAAAAGGCACCTCAGGTAAACAATGGAGATGGATGGATTGGATACTAGTATACAATTATGGACGGGCTGCCGAGTGCCGACACAGAGGTAGCCACAGCCGTGAACTACCGCACTGTACTGTGTCTGCTGCTAATATATAGACTGGTTGATAAAGAGATAGTATACTCGTAACTAGTATGTATGTATAAAGAAAGAAAAAAAAACCACGGTTAGGTCACTGGTATATACAATTATGGACGGGCTGCCGAGTGCCGACACAGAGGTAGCCACAGCCGTGAACTACCGCACTGTACTGTGTCTGCTGCTAATATATAGACTGGTTGATAAAGAGATAGTATACTCGTAACTAGTATGTATGTATAAAGAAAGAAAAAAAAACCACGGTTAGGTCACTGGTATATACAATTATGGACGGGCTGCCGAGTGCCGACACAGAGGTAGCCACAGCCGTGAACTACCGCACTGTACTGTGTCTGCTGCTAATATATAGACTGGTTGATAAAGAGATAGTATACTCGTAACTAGTATGTATGTATAAAGAAAGAAAAAAAAACCACGGTTAGGTCACTGGTATATACAATTATGGACGGGCTGCCGAGTGCCGACACAGAGGTAGCCACAGCCGTGAACTACCGCACTGTACTGTGTCTGCTGCTAATATATAGACTGGTTGATAAAGAGATAGTATACTCGTAACTAGTATGTATGTATAAAGAAAGAAAAAAAAACCACGGTTAGGTGGTATATACAATTATGGACGGGCTGCCGAGTGCCGACACAGAGGTAGCCACAGCCGTGAACTACCGCACTGTACTGTGTCTGCTGCTAATATATAGACTGGTTGATAAAGAGATAGTATACTCGTAACTAGTATGTATGTATAAAGAAAGAAAAAAAAACCACGGTTAGGTCACTGGTATATACAATTATGGACGGGCTGCGGAGTGCCGACACAGAGGTAGCCACAGCCGTGAACTACCGCACTGTACTGTGTCTGCTGCTAATATATAGACTGGTTGATAAAGAGATAGTATACTCGTAACTAGTATGTATGTATAAAGAAAGAAAAAAAAAACACGGTTAGGTGGTATATACAATTATGGACGGGCTGCCGAGTGCCGACACAGAGGTAGCCACAGCCGTGAACTACCGCACTGTACTGTGTCTGCTGCTAATATAGACTGGTTGATAAAGAGATAGTATACTACTAATATTATATACTGGTGGTCAGGTCACTGGTCACTAGTCACACTGGCAGTGGCACTCCTGCAGCAAAAGTGTGCACTGTTTAATTTTAATATAATATTATGTACTCCTGGCTCCTGCTATAACCTATAACTGGCACTGCAGTAGTGCTCCCCAGTCTCCCCCACAATTATAAGCTGTGTGAGCTGAGCAGTCAGACAGATATATAATATATATAGATGATGCAGCACACTGGCCTGAGCCTGAGCAGTGCACACAGATATGGTATGTATGTGACTGAGTCACTGTGTGCTGTGTATCGCTTTTTTCAGGCAGAGAACGGATTATAAATAAAAGTGGTGGTCACTGGTCACTATCAGCAAAACTCTGCACTGTACACTACTGAGTACTCCTAATGCTCCCCAAAATTAGTAAATCAAGTGTCTAAACGGAGAGGACGCCAGCCACGTCCTCTCCCTATCAATCTCAATGCACGTGTGAAAATGGCGGCGACGCGCGGCTCCTTATATAGAATCCGAGTCTCGCAATAGAATCCGAGCCTCGCGAGAATCCGACAGCGTCATGATGACGTTCGGGCGCGCTCGGGTTAACCGAGCAAGGCGGGAAGATCCGAGTCGCTCGGACTCGTGAAAAAAAACATGAAGTTCTGGCGGGTTCGGATTCAGAGAAACCGAACCCGCTCATCTCTACAAGTCATGGGTGTTGGAAAATGTGTGGTTCTGATTTAGAGAAGTACACAAAGCCGATGTTCCATGGAACTGAGCGACTATCGGCACACTGCACGTGCGCTGCATTCGCTTGCACATGCGTCAAAGTGTCGCTCCGGACCCGCATGCAGTGAAGATTCCTACGCAGAGTGATTAAGATGAAGTCAACACTTGGGGGTGTTAACATAATGTTAGCAGGGAGTGGTTGTTAAAACATAAGTGTGTCATGCCTGTTTTTGGTGCATGTGTCTGAAGTCAGCTGCGGACTTTAGGGTACAAAAATATGGTCCCTGCGTGACTACTGCCATGGCCAGTCTGCTCAGCCATAGGTCTACCCTTTGTCTCAATGTTTCCCATATAGGCTGCGTATGCGTACGCAATTGCGAATGACTTGCGGTTATTCCGGGGGGAGGGGGGGGGGGGGTCTCTTTTCATTTCTGTGCAGCAACTTTACTTGCTGATACCTGCAGTTGCATTATGTATAAACTAGAGATGGGCACCGGAAATTTTTCGGGTTTGTGTTTTGGTTTTGGATTCGGTTCCGCGGCCGTGTTTTGGATTCGGACGCATTTTGGCAAAACCTCCCTGAAAATTTTTTGTCGGCTTCGGGTGTGTTTTGGATTTAGGTGGGTTTTTTTCAAAAACCCCTCAAAAACAGCTTAAATCATAGAATTTGGGGGTAATTTTGATCCTATAGTATTACTAACCTCAATAACCATAATTTCCACTCATTTCCAGTCTATTCTGAACACCTCACACCTCACAATATTATTTTTAGTCGTAAAATTTTCACCAAGGTTGCTGTGTGACTAAGCTAAGCGACCCAAGTGGGCGGCACAAACACCTGGCCCATCTAGGAGTGGCACTGCAGTGTCAGACAGGATGGCACTTATAAAAATTGGCCCCAAACAGCACATGATGCAAAGATAAATGTAAAAAAAAAAAGAGGTTCAAGATGGAATTGTCCTTGGGCCCTCCCAACCACCCTTATGTTGTATAAACAGGACATGCACACATTAACAAACCCATCATTTCAGCGACAGGGTCTGCCACACGACTGTGACTGAAATGGCTGGTTGGTTTGGGCCCCCACCGAAAAAAGAAGCAATCAATCTCTCCTTGCTCAAACTGGCTCTACAGAGGCAAGATGTCGACCTCATCCTCATCCTCCGATTCCTCACCCCTTTCACTATGTACATCCCCCTCCTCACAGAGTATTAATTTGTCCCCACTGGAATCCACCATCACAGGTCCCTGTGTACTTTCTGGAGGCAATTGCTGGTGAATGTCTCCACGGAGGAATTGATTACAATTAATTTTAATGAACATCATCTTCTCCACATTTTGTAGAAGTAACCTTGTACGCCGATCGCTGACAAGGTAACCGGCTGCACTAAACACTCTTTCGGAGTACACACTGGAGGGGGGGCAACTTAGGTAAAATAAAGCCAGTTTGTGCAAGGGCCTCAAAATTGCCTCTTTTTCCTGCCAGTATACGTACGGACTGTCTGAAGTGCCTACTTGGATGCGGTCACTCATATAATACTCCACCATTCTTTCAATGGTGACAAAATCATATGCAGTGACAGTAGACAACATGTCAGTAATCGTTGGCAGGTCCTTCAGGCCGGCCCAGATGTCAGCACTGGCTCCTGACTACCCTGCATCACTGCCAGCGGGTGGGCTCGGAATTCTTATCCTTTTCCTCGCAGCCCCAGTTGCGGGAGAATGTGAAGGAGGAGCTGTTGACGGGTCACGTTCCGCTTGACTTGACAATTTTCTCACCAGCAGGTCTTTGAACCTCTGCAGACTTGTGTCTGCCGGAAAGAGAGATACAACGTAGGCTTTAAACCTAGGATCTAGCACGGTGGCCAAAATGTAGTGCTCTGATTTCAACAGATTGACCACCCGTGAATCCTGGTTAAGCGAATTAAGGGCTCCATCCACAAGTCCCACATGCCTAGCGGAATCGCTCCGTCTTAGCTCCTCCTTCAATTTCTAAAGCTGCTTCTGCAAAAGCCTGATGACGGGAATGACCTGACTCAGGCTGGCAGTGTCTGAACTGACTTCACGTGTGGCAAGTTCAAAGGGTTGCAGAACCTTGCACAACGTTGAAATCATTCTCCACTGTGCTTGAGACAGGTGCATTCCCCCTCCTTTGCCTATATCGTAGGCAGATGTATAGGCTTGAATGGCCTTTTGCTGCTCTTCCATCCTCTGAAGCATATAGAGGGTTGAATTCCACCTCGTTACCACCTCTTGCTTCAGCTGATGGAGGGGCAGGTTCAGGAGTGTTTGCTGGTGCTCCAGTCTTCGGCACACGGTGGCTGAATGCCAAAAGTGGCCCGCAATTCTTCGGGCCACCGACAGCATCTCTTGCACGCCCCTGTCGTTTTTTAAATAATTCTGCACCACCAAATTCAAGGTATGTGCACAACATGGGACGTGCTGGAATTTCCCCACATGTAACACACGCACAATATTGTGGCGTTGTCTGATGTCACAAATCCCCAGGAGAGTCCAATTGGGGTAAGCCAATCTGCGATGATGTTCCTCAGTTGCCGTAAGAGGTTTTCAGCTGTGTGCGTATTCTGGAAAGCGGTGATACAAAGCGTAGCCTGCCTAGGAACAAGTTGGCGTTTGCGAGATGCTGCTACTGGTGCCGCCGCTGCTGTTCTTGCGGCGGGAGTCAATACATCTACCCAGTGGGCTGTCACAGTCATATAGTCCTGAGTCTGCCCTGCTCCACTTGTCCACATGTCCGTGGTTAAGTGGACATTGGGTACAGCTGCATTTTTTAGGACACTGGTGACTCTTTTTCTGACGTCTGTGTACATTCTCGGTATCGCCTGCCTAGAGAAGTGGAACCTAGATGGGATTTGGTACCGGGGACACACTACCTCAAGAAATTCTCTAAGTCCCTGTGAATTAACGGTGGATATTTGACACACGTCTAACACCAACACAGCTGCCAATGCCTGAGTTATCCGCTTTGCAACAGGATGACTGCTGTGATATTTCATCTTCCTCACAAAGGACTGTTGGACAGTCAATTACTTACTGGAAGTAGTACAAGTGGTCTTCTGACTTCCCCTCTGGGATGACGATCGACTCCCAGCAGCAACAACAGCAGCGCCAGCAGCAGTAGGCGTACCACTCAAGGATCCATCGGAGGAATCCCAGTTAGGAGAGGACTCGTCAGACATGCCAGTGACATGACCTGTACTGTACAACTATATACTGTTGGTCACCAAAATGCTGCACTGTACTACTATATATACTGCTCACAAAAATACAGCACAGATATGGAATGGATACTTGCAGTGACACGAAGCTGAAAGATACAGCAATGGCCTACTGTACTGTACAACTATATACTGTTGGTCACCAAAATGCTGCACTGTACTACTATATATACTGCTCACAAAAATGCAGCACTGATATGGAATTGATACTTGCAGTGACACGGAGCTGCAAGATACAGCAATGGCCTACTGTACTGTACAACTATATACTGTTGGTCGCCAAAATGCTGCACTGTACTCAGGGATGTGCAGTCAGGAGAGGCAGGGGAGGCAGTGCCTCCCCTGTCATTAATGATTCATATAATACTAAGAAGATACTTATGACACATATTCTGTGTCATAACTGTCTGCTTCAGTCTTGATATTGTTTTAATGATTTTTACATTCTAAAAGCTGTTATAAAAGTGTGCGGGAGGCACCGCTCTCGGTGCCTCCTGCTGTCTATGTTAAAGGATCGGAAGCTGGAGGCGGAGCCAAGAATTGGGCAGTGAAAGCCCATTAAAAAAAAACAGCAAAAGCGGCACTTACCAGAAGTGCCTCTGTGACAGGGGTGTGCTTTCAGCCCGTGTGAAAGCACACCCCTGTCACTAACACTGACGTGATTGGGCAGATTCAGGAGGGGGGGGAGACACCCTCCGATGTGTAGGAATTTTTTTTTTCTTCATTATTTTTATTTATATATGCCTCCACCCACTACCCCCTGCCCCACCTGCCCCTGTCTCCCAGTAGCAGTCCAGTCAGCGGGGAAGGAGGGGCCGCGATCCACTCACCTCTGTTGGCTCCTCTGGCTTCCTGACGTTCAGACACTGCGGTGCGGCCCTGTACACGTGAGGCTGAGCTACAAACTGGGGGGGGGGGGGGGGTGTTGTGGTGGTGGCTTCTGCCTGGGATTTACGGGGGGGGGGGGGCAATGTTTTACTGCTGAGGACCTTGTGCATCATTAGTGTTAGTAGCTAGTAGCAATACCTCCTGATGGCTACCAGGGTGCAAAGACTGCCCAGCCTGCTGGGAGGGGGCGTAGGGGAGGAGGGAGGTTGCTGCGGCTGCTCGCCGGGATTTGGGAGGGGGTACTTTGTAATGGACTTAGCTCACCCATGCTGTATTCAAGGGGCCCAAGGCTCAGGGCTGTACTGCATATGTTGTATGCTGTACTGATGGCAGGGGATGCGGTCAAGATCCCACCGGACGGAATCCCGGCGGTCGTAATACTGACACCGGGATCCTGACCGACACAATCCCAACATATTCTCCCTCTGTGGGTGTCCACAACACTTGTGCCTGTCATCCTTTTCCTGTCACCAGCTACCTGGCATCACCCTCACCCTGGCATCACCCACTACTGTCACCTTCTCCCTGTCACCCTTTTCCTGTCACCAGCTCCCTGGCATCACTTTCACCCTTGCGTCACCCACTACTGTCACCTTCTCCCTGTCACCCTTTTCCTGTCAGCAGCTCCCTGGCATCACCCTCTGCTATCACCCACTCACTGGCGTCACCCTCTCGCTATCACCCTCTCCCTGGCATTTCTCAGTCACCCTCTCCTTGATGTCACTCACAAAAATGCAGCACAGATATGGAATGGATACTTGCAGTGACACGGAGCTGCAAGATACAGCAATAGCCTACTGTACTGTACAACTATATACTGTTGGTCACCAAAATGCAGCACACTGAGCACAGATATGGAGCTTTTCAGACAGAGAACGTAGATATTTGCAGCACACTGAGCACAGATATTTGCAGCACACTGAGCACAGATATTTGCAGCACACTGAGCACAGATATGGAGCCTTTCAGGCAGAGAACGTAGCCATGTCCTCTCCGTTCAATCTCCAATGCACGAGTGAAAATGGCGGCGATGCGTGGCTCTTTATATAGAATACGAATCTCGCGAGAATCCGACAGCGGGATGATGATGTTCGGCCGCATTCGGGTTAACCGAGCAAGGCGGGAAGGTCCGAGGCTGCCTCAGACCCGTGTAAAATAGGTGAAGTTCGGGGGGGTTCGGATCTCGATGAACCGACCTGCTCATCTCTAGTATGATCCCGCACTTGCAGCTGCATTAGCGTACAACTCTGAATCAGGTTCTGTATACGCAAATTCAGATAGTATTATTTTAACATTGAGATTGATAATCAGAGCATAATTATTTACTTTAGAGTGCATATTAATTTAAAATAATGAAACTATCATACATGGCTTAAAAATGATCAAACAACCATATAGTAATCATCATTTCTGATAAATAGATATATACAAATAGAATGAAACACCTCTAGGCATAGTAACATAGCTCTTCTAATCACTGTTGCACAAATTGGATCTAAAACACATAACATTTAAATAGTAAAGAAACAATCACTGTTTACAAATGAATGTAGACAAACTAAATAGATACAAAGTACACATGAATTGTTAAATAAACTAAGCCACTGACTGAAATATCAAAGCGCCGGTTATATTCAGTACTTACAAGTGCAAATAGCATGCTTTGAAGTAATCATTGTGATAGTTGATTATAACAGACTTTAATGATTGTTTTTGTGCTAGTCTATCAAATGTGTTTTTTTATGGAGATATACCTGTATATTTTATTTAGCATGTTTTTGCAAAAATTATGATATATTTTATTAAATATTTTTTTGCTTTTTTTAATATTATTTTTTAATGTGCAACTAATTTCTGGAGAAACAGTTACCAAGCATACAGGTTATAACTTTTAACATCTAAAGTACTACACGTTACATAGGGTGTGACTGCAGCCAGCTGGGCTTTCCCTAACATGGACACATTCCATGCAACCACGCAAACATCATTGTGAGTTCCCCCATGAGTAAAGGTTATCTGAAGATAACATTAACCATTGTAGCCCATGGGCTACACGTCTGTTAAATTTTCCAGGAGAGTGATCAAAATGATCCCTTCCCAGTACTCTCCGCTTGCACATGCACAGTCAGTAGATCGCACATACCAGTGGCACATACCAGTGAGGTCAGAGGCTGGTAAGGCACTACAGCCATAATGTCCGCCGAATCCTTCCGATGACCCCTACCGCCGCCAAGCCAATGCCCGCTACTGCCACTGAGCCGATGCCTGCTGCCACCGCCAATGGCTTACAAACTCGCCCACCATCAACTGACCCAGCCCTCCGCCACTGATTTGCACCTCAATCCGATGCCGCCAATGCCCGCTGCCTGCCTGCTCATCATACTTGTGATATATTGTACATTTTTATAGAAAAAAAATAAAAATTAGTGTTTGGGAAGGGAGTGGGAGGAGGACATGAATGCAATTTTGTTGTCCAGGGCTTCCATTAACTTAATGGAGAAGGGGCTGAATGGGTTAAAAAATGTAAAAAAAAATTGTGTGGGGTCCCCCCTCCTAATTATAACCAGCCTCGGGCTCTTTGAGCCGGTCCTGGTTGTTTAAATACTGGGAAAAAATTGGACAGGGGTTCCCCGTATTTAGACAACCAGCACCGGGCTCTTAGACCGGTCCTGGTTCCAAAAATATGGGGGACAAAAGATGTAGGGGTCCCCCATATTTTTAAAACCAGCACCAGGCTCCACTAGCCAGGGACATAATGCCACAGCCGGGGCCGGGGGACACATTTATGTAGGTCCCTGTGGCCGTGGCATTACCCCCCCAACTAGTCACCCCTGGCCGGAGTTCCCTGGAGGACTGGGGACCCCTTAAATCAAGAGGTCCCCCCCTCCAGGCACCCAAGGGCCAGGGGTGAAGCCCGAGGCTGTCCCCAGCACCCCTGGGCAGTGGGTGCCGGGCTGATAGCCATAAGTGTGTAAAAAAAAGAATATTGGTTTTTGTTGTGGAACTACAAGGCCCAGCAATCCTCCCCCGCTTGCTGGTACTTGGAGAACCTCAAGTGCCAGCATGCAGGGAAATAACGGGCCCGCTGGTACCTGTAGTTCTACAACAACAAAAATACCCAAATAAAAACACAACACACACCGTGAAAGTAAAAATTTATTAAAACACACTTACACACTCACACATACTTACCTACATCCCACGCCGGTCACGTCCACTTGTCCATGTAGAATCCAATAGGTGGTTTCTGTCAAAATGAGAGAGAGATTACTTACCTACATCCCACGCCGGTCACGTCCACTTGTCCAGTAGAATCCAATAGGGCCGGTACCTGTAAAAATGAAAATTATACTTACAAAGTAATCCACAGGAGGAGAGAGAGAAATTAATGAATATTATACACTCACTGACGCGGGAGGACGTTAGCACAGACAGGGGAGAGTGCTGCTGCTAACTGGGATGATGGAGCAGGCTCCCCCAATAGTTGTGAGCCTAGTAGCTGTACCCCTTGTAGCTTTGCTCCCTGTAGCAGTGCCCCCAGTAGCAGTGCCCCGAGTAGTTGTGACCCCTGTAGTTGTGCCCCCAGTCGCTGTGCCCCCTGTAGCTTTGCCCCTTGTGGCTGTGCCCCCTGTAGCTGTGACCGTTGTAGCTGTGCCCCTTGTAGCAGTGCCCCTTGTAGCTTTGCCCCCAGTCGCTGTGGCCCCTGTAGCTGTGCCCCCAGTCGCTGTGCCCCTAGTAGTTGTGACCCCCAGTTGCTGTGCCCCTTGTAGTTGAGTCCCCCAGTTGCTGTGCCCCTTGTAGTTGTGCCCCCCAGTTGCTGTGCCCCTTGTAGTTGTGCCCCCAGTTGCTGTGCCCCCAGTTGCTGTGCCCCTTGTAGTTGTGCCCCTTTTGCTGTGCTCCTTATAGTTGTGCCCCTGTTGCTGTGCCCCTTGTTGCTGTGCCCCCCAGTTGCTGTGCCCCTTGTTGTGCCCCTTGTTGTTGTGCCCCTTGTTGCTGTGCCCCCCAGTTGCTGTGCCCCTGTTGCTGTGCCCCTTGTTGTTGTGCCCCCCAGTTGCTGTGCCCCTTGTTGTTGTGCCCCCCATTTGCGGTGCCCCTTGTTGTTGTGCCCCTGTTGCTGCCCCCAACATAAACACATAAAAAAAATTAAAAAAACACACACACATACTTACTGCTCCTGCAGCGCTGAACTCCGTCTCCGTCCGCCGGCTCGTCTCTGCTGTACTATGGGAGAGACGTCATGACTCATGACGTCTCTCCCATAGTAGCGGCGCTGGCTGCAGCGGGCGCCCACACAGCCCACGGCGCCTGCTGCAGCCGGGAAGGGGGTGATTGGACAGCGGATCCAGCACTGGATCCGCTGGGCCAATCACATCTGGGGCACTGACAGGTGCGTGCATTCATCGCACGCCCCTGTCATTGCGGCACCAGTATAGGTGCCGCTTCCCCATTCATTTTCAATGGGCTTTCACAGCCCATTGCTGCGCCCCGCCCCCTGCCTGCCCCCCGCTGCCCGGACTTCTAGTGTTAGCAGCGGGAGGCACCTCTCCCGCTGCCTCACACGCAGCCACAGGGGGGGGGGGGGATTATTAAAATTATAAAAAAAAGATATTTATAACAGACTGTGTTATAAATATCTTCTTTTTATTATTTTAATGATTATGACAGGGGGGGCACTGCCTCCCCTGCCTCCCCTGACTGCACGTCCCTGGCACATATGTAGTAGCACATGTCATGTGATTGCTTCAGAGATCAAATTACTTCTAATGCATTGTAGGGTTGGAAAATACTTAGGGGTAGATGTACCAAGCATTAGAGAGGTCAACCAATCAGCTCATACCTGTCATTTTTCAAACACAGCCTTGGCTGATACTTCCAAGGCTTAGTACATCTCTCTCTTATACCCCTTTCAGACCAGATATGCAGGGTCTTACCCGGGAATACGGTCCCTGGATCATGCAGGGACATTCCCGGGTAAGACCCCCTGCATACCACAGTCAGCAGCCCGGCATATTGCTGGGTTGCTGACGTCAGCGGTGACGCGGCGGGGGCGGCGCAAGAGATCACATGATCTCCAAGCGCCGCCTGCTAATAGAGAGTGAACGGGAGCAGGGCCGCATTGACCCGGCTCTCGTTCACACTGACCAGGTTCCCGGGAGGATCCCGGGACCAACCCTGCAAGAAAGCAGGGTTGAAATGCAGGGGCATGATTCCCGGGATTCTGTCCCGGGACCCTTTCACACCAGCACTACACCCGGGTTGTTGCCGGGATCATCCCGGGAAAATAGGCTGGTGTGAAAGGGGTATAAGAGGTTTATTCATGAAGCAGTGAAAAGAGTGGAGAAGTGAGCCAGTGGAGAAGTTGCCCATGGCAACAAATTAGCTGCTCCGTACAATTGTATAGTATGCAAATTATAGATGTTACTTCAATGCTGATTGGTTGCCATGGGCAACTTCTTCACTGGCTCACTTCTCCACACCTTTCACTGCTTCATTAATAGACCCCTTAATGTCTTGTTGCCAGGATAAGTGGCAATAAGAAATTATAATTATCCGGACCAAATCCCAATAATCGATAAGTATGCTTCTGGGCCCTTAGAGTACTCTCCCCATTTCTATTATTATATTTTATTCATATGGCACCACTAGGTGTCTATAGGGCTGTAAAGTATCAACAATATATTAATACATAATATGAAATAGTACAACCCTGAAAATCATTATAAATATCTGCAGTTATATACTTAGCAGTTTGACCTTATGCTTTTGCTGTTTACTGTTAAGTCTCTGTTTTCTTACAGTGATTTTTTGTCGCCATAGGGGGCTTTCAGTGTAATAGTGTATTATTTATTATTACATTTTTTATTTATTTTAAGCTGCTTCCAAAAATAAAATCTTTAAAAAAGAAATAAAAAAATAGGATAACTATTAACAAAATGATAAAACAACATGCACTGATGCGGTTATGAGTGAAGTGGGGAACTTTAGAGAGACTCATTAAGCTACTAAAAATGATGATGGGTGGTGGGAGCGGGGGTCGTAGGAAGACAATCAGCATTCACTGAACTTGTATATAACTACTGGCCGGACACATAGGATTAGTCACTGGTGGGCAAAGGAAGACGTGAACAGGGGCGCACTGGTGACAGGGATGGTGCTAGGAGGAGAGAATGAGAGCTTACTAAGGGGGAGGGGGGGAAATAGAGAAGGTGGAGGTTAGATGGGAAGAGTAATGAGTTATTATTAGTGCTGATAAGCATTATGAAGAGGTGAATCTTAAGGGCTCATTAAGGTGTGGGTAATGGAAGAGAGTCTGATAGGAAGAGGTAGTGAGCTCTGGAGCAGTGGGGCAGCATGGGAGAAAGTCAGCTCATGATACTTTTTAGTGTTTCTATACTGCAGGGTTTTATGATCTGATTATTGACTGCTAGGAACCACATCATTTGAAAGAGTGGACTCCCTGCTTTTACATTAGGTAAAATAATGAAAGAAATGACAATTATCCCCATCACAAAAATAAATGCTCTCTTCCCTTCACTAACAGCATGTGTTAGTCAGCATCAAATCCAATGCTTTAGGGAAGGCACATTGTGATGCCTGACCTAATGCTAAAGAGCACTAGGTCCCATCTAGTATCACTGACTGGTGGGTGCCACCATGGGCAGGGACACCCAGTCTCGGGAAACCACATAGTAAATAGTGTTTAAATCTTCAATATATCCAATAAAACATAGTGCTCTGCTCAATAAATAAACCATAATGTTGAACTCGGCATGCCTACACAGTAGTAACGCGATTCAAAGCATTGTTACCGTGTTGGCTATGGAACATTATAGTAAAGCATCATGTTTAAAGTTCTATAGCTGACATGGTTACAATTAGGGATGTGCGGTTCAGTTCTCAGAGAATCTCTCAGCCAATCAGCATTTCCCCATAAGCTGCAATGGACAATATTGATGCCCCCACAGCGCTAATATCGCTGCCACCCACACATGCCAACACCGCCGCCTGCACTGCCGACACTCCCACCAGCACCGCCGCACTGCCGGCACTGCTAACACCCCTGCACTGGGGACACTGCCGGCACTGAGGACACCTCCCGCACTGCTGACACTGCTGGTAACCCTGCACAGAGGACACCTCCTGCACTCCCGCACTGCCGACACTGCCAGCACCCCTGCATTGAGGACACTGCCGGCACTCCTGCACTGAGGACACCTCCAGCATTCCCACACTGTCGACACTGCAGGCACCCCTGCACTGAGGACACTGCCGGCATGTCTGCACTGAGGACACCTCTGGCACTCTCGCATTGCTGACACTGCCGGCAACCCTGCATTGCCAACACCGCCTGCACCCCTGCACTGAGGACACTGCCGGCAGGCCTGCATTGAGAACACCTCCGGCACTCCCGCATTGCCGGCACCTCGCACTGCCAACACTGCTGACACCACCACACTGAAGACACTGCTTTCACCCATGCACTAACGACACTGCCGGCACCACAACATTGAGGATATCTCTGGCACCCCTGCACTGCTGCCACTGTTGGCACCACCACACTGAAGACGCTGCTGACAACCCCGCACTGAGGACCTTCTGTCACAGTAAGTGCCCTATTGGTGTTTCTGCACTGTATCCGACCTGCACTGTAACCCGTGATGTATCTGACCCACACTGCATCCGACCCACATTGTATTTGACCTACACTGAAATGGGTGGTCTTCAGTATGCCAACTGTCGGGATCCCGGCGCACAATATACCGGCACCGGAATCCCGACAGCCGGCATACCGACACTTTTTCTCCCTCGTGGGGGTCCACGACCCCCCTGGAGGGAGAATAAAATAGCGTGGTGTGCGTAGTGCGCCACTGTGCCCACATCGCAGCGAGCCCGTAAGGGGCTCATTTGTGCTCGCCACGCTGTTGGTATGCCAGCGGTCGGGCTCCCAGCGCCGGTATGCTGGTCGCCGGGAGCCCGGCCGCCGGCATACCATACTACACCCACTGAAACACGTGCTGTATTCGACACACACTGTATCCGACCCGCATTGTATTTGACCCGCACTGTATCCAACCCACACTGTATTTGGGAAGGAAAGAAAGAGGCCGCGCTAGAGAGTCAATAATAGTAATGATATAAATTGCCAGTGGATCAGATTAAATCATGTTTATTTTACACATGTTAAACAGTAAAAATGCTAATTTCTGCAGTATAAATAAAAAGTCAGTAATAGATACAAGTATCAATATTAAAAGTAGCAATAGTAGCTAAATATGTCATATAAATTTGCAACTGAATAGATACATGTAGCTTTTTCTCTCATATAAGTTTGTAATCCAGAAGCAGTAGCTGGAGACCAATGAAAGTAAAACTTTTTTTGTTGCGGAATTAATTAGTCGCTATAATCCATATAACCGCTTTAAATAAAAAAAAGTCAAATGTGGGCTCAGTTATATAAGTTCACTATGAGATCTTTAACACGGGGGCCGCACTGGATAAATTGGGTTGCTGCTGGGAGCCGCTACTCACTGTATCCCTGCTGTCTGGGACCCTTTGATGGGTGTGAGAGGACGGTGATTCCCGAGCGTCCTCTGGAAATGTACCTGTAAAGCAGCAGCCGTTGATAATCGCAGTAGTTGGCTCTGGCCGATTGGCGGCCACACAAGGAGCGAATGATGGTTCCGACTTGCAGGAAACCAGGTGCGGAAGCCGTGACCAGAGTGATGCAAATAAGCGGCTGATCATTAAGGTGTCCGATTCTCCAGCTCATGCAGGGAGTCCTTGACGCGTTTCGTTACTTCCTGTGACTTTCTCGATAGGCAGTTTACTCCCTGCTTCAACGGATCCTTATTTATATGGTACGCTGTGCACAGCTGTAATTAATCTTATATCAGGTTCCCAATTTCAGTACTAATAGCACATAAACACATATACCATATAAATCTAAAAAAAAATAATATGCAATATACATATTCTAAAAAGATGAACCACCGGTATTATACATCCAGAATATTTAACACATGTATCAAAATCTAAACAAACCAAAATAATGTAGTTTATTTAATTAAATTTAAAATTATAAACAGGACATATGGCTGACTTAATTAGGAGACTTTTCAGTGATACAAATACCAGGAATTAACTCCATATACAATAAATTCCATATTCAGAACAATTACAGTTGTTTACATTAAATTCTGATCTGACTTGCATAAAAACCAGAAAGGAAAAAATATATCTATATGTAAGAACAGAATAAGCACTTATAAAAGCATACATAAATAAATTAACCATCCAGCGATTCAGATGTTAATTTCACTGATAGATTTCACATCCATAAATATATATACCCGCATATTTATATTACCCTGTTAGAAACATCATTTAAATCTCAAATGGCCATCATAATAGATCTATGATGACAAATCTAACAATATTTGTTGAAATTCCGGTATATTCTAATCTCTAATCCCTTATCTAATATAACCCCAGGGATATATCTCCATAAATGTCTAGCTTCTTTAGACTTAATCACTAAAAGATTCATCAAAACCTCATATCTCAGAGCATTGAAATAAATCATACACTAAGGAAATAATTTTATTTCATCTCAATCTATCTATGTACTGTATATACTGTATACCAATTTAATTGTAATCAATAAATTGGAATTAAATTAAATAAAACTAACCCCTCTATGTAACAAAACAACAGAAACAAAACAACCTTATCCAAATAGAGACACCTAAAGGGAAACGTGATATCTAGGGATCAATTTCAATATACTCATTAAGTTCCTCGGGAACGAGGGCCCTTAATCTGTGAATCCAATAGTTTTCCCGTAAACACAATTTCCTGTATCTATCTCCTCCTCTCGCAGTAGGGCTCGCCCATTCTATACCAGTGAGGGTGAGACCTTTAAGATCACCAGCATGATATTCAACTAAATGTTTTGATATTCCATTCACACAGGAGTTTTTGAGAATATTTCTCCTGTGTTCTACAAATCGTACTTTCAGACTCCTTGTCGTTCTACTGACATAGGTGAGTCCACAGTTACACCGTAAAGCATAGACTACAAAAGTGGTTTTACAATTAATATATGCTTTAATCTCAACCTGTTCCTCAACATTTGGAGAACTAAAATGTTGTACATTATTACTAATAAACGAACACGTGATGCATGATTTAGACCTGCATTTATAGCAACCCCTAATCCTAGATGGTAACCAGTTGGAGGGTGCATTGATCGAATGTGATTCATTTTGAACTTCATTTTTTGTTCTTTTATCTGAAAAAAAAAACTTGGTGTTAGCAAGTGTTTAAGACTTTCTGATCTCTTGAATACTATCATGGGTTTATCAGGTATATTGGTGTTAAGGAGGGGGTCGGTCTGCAGAAATTGGATAATTATTCTTGATTATATTCTTAAGTTCTCTAAAAGAGGTATTTTTTTAGATTTATATAGTATGTGTTTATGTGCTATAAGCACTGAACTTGGGAACCTGATATAAGATTAATTACAGCTGTGCACAGTGTACCATATAAATAAGGATCAGTTGAAGCAGGAAGTAAACTGCCTATAGAGAAAGTCACAGGAAGTGATTAAATGCGTCTAGGACTCCTTGCATGAGCTGGAGAATCGGACACCTTAACGATCAGCCGCTTATTTGCATCACTCTGGTCACGGCTCCCGCACCTGGGCCAGTATTTACTAAAAATCCGAGTTTGGTCGATTTGTGTTTTTTTTTTTCAAAGTCCCAATCCGGGAATTCACTAAGCACCAATCTCGGCAGTGTCTGGTCTATTCGTAATGGTTTGAATGACAACGTCCCGAAATACGAATGAATAGACCATCGGTCAAACGCGGCTGTTATAGCATAGAATACGGGAATTCACTATTCATTCGTATTTGGGTGTTAGTCTCTGAGGGCTCAAATGCGGTCGTTTTTTTTGCGATTCGTTAAAAAAAGCGGCAAAAAAATAGACCTGCTTTTTTCAGTCGTGTTTACATGTGTTGCAAATAAAAAATCACTCACACCTGAATTAGGATGCCTATAAAAGGATGTTAGGCCCATTTCAATACACCTACACTCAGAAATGGCAGCAGGACTGTGGGCCAGTGATCTTTTGTGTGCTGTGGGATGCCTCAGACTCAGACATCAGCCTGTAAGTACCCAGGGCCAAGAAACTGAACATGGTCAGCAGATTGTACTGGTTCCGCGGAGGCTGCGCAGGCCTCGTTTTTTTAGGGGGCGTTTAAACTTGAACGCATTGTCCCAGTGGCGTAACTAGAAATTTTTCTCCCCAAGCCAAAAAATTCTTCGCCCCCCCCCCATCCCCCATAATTGGCACTATTAAAGGGATAAATGTCCGCAAAATAGGGTGTGTGGCTTCGTTGGGATGGGCGTGGCTTCGCATAAAGGGGCGTGGCATTGCAGGAAAAGACTACGTTATACCCCAGTTTTCCAACCTGCACACCCAGACGTTAGCCACCGCGGGAAAGAAAAATAATCCTGATTCATGCCCCTTACATTATTTGTCATTTTTCCTCCTTATAGTAATGCCCAGTATACATTATGCCACATACTGCAATGGCCCTTAGACATTATGCCACACACAATAATGCACATGACACAATATGCACACACATAATGCCCCCGACACATTATGCCACACATCGTAATGCCCCCGACACATTATGACAGGAATCGCAATGCCCATTATACATTATGCTACACACTGCAATGCCCCTGATACATTATACCACATACCACAATGCCCGTGATATAGTATACAACACACCGTAATGCCTGACACATACCGCAATGCCCGTTAATACCCTATGCCACACACCGCAATGCCCGTTATACATTATGCCACACTGCAATGACCCTGAGACATTATACCACATACCACAATGCCCGTGATATAGTATGCCACACACCGTAATGCCTGTGACACATTATGACACACACCGCAATGTCCGTGATACATTATGCCACACACCGTAATGCCCATTACACATTAAGTCCTACAGTAAGGCTTCTAATTACTTTTAAATTACCTGCTCGTTGCCAGGGGTTTCATGCACTGGGTGTCATGCTCGTTGCCAGGGGTTTCATGCACTGGGTGTCATGCTCGTTGCCAGGGGTTTCATGCTCTTGGTTCCATGCACGGTGCCAGGGGTTTTCATGCTCAGGGTGTCATGCTCGTTGCCAGGAGTATCATGCACTGGGTATCATGCTCGTTGCCAGGGGTTTCATGCACTGGGTGTCCTGCTCGTTGCTAGGAGGTAGTGCTTGTTGCTAGGGCTGTGCTCCCAGTGCCACATATGTCCCCAGTGCCAGATATTACCCCACGGTGCCAGGTACTCACAAGACCCCAGTGCACAATATAGCCCCCCCCCTATGTGCCAGGTACACATATACCCACCCAGTGCCACATATGCCCCCAGTGCCAGATATTCCCCCTCAGTGCCACATATGCCCCCAGTGCCAGATATTCCCCCCCAGTGCCACATATGCCCCCAGTGCCAGATATTCCCCCCAGTGCCACATATGCCCCCAGTGCCAGATATTCCCCCACAGTGCCACATATGCCCCCAGTGCCAGATCCCCCACAGTGCCACATATGCCCCCAGTGCCAGATATTCCCCCACAGTGCCACATATGCTCCCAGTGCCAGATTTCCCCCCCCTCAGTGCCACATATGCCCCCAGTGCCAGATACCCCCCCCCCAGTGCCAGATATTCCCCCCCAGTGCCAGATATTCCCCCACAGTGCCACATATGCCCCCAGTGCCAGATATTCCCCCACAGTGCCACATATGCTCCCAGTGCCAGATTTCCCCACCCCCCAGTGCCAGATATTCCCCCCCAGTGCCATATATGCCTCCTCCGTGCGTGCCCCCTTCGTGCGTGCACCCCCTCCCCCACCGCTCCCCCGCTGTTTTGTGTTGGAGGGACACGGAGGGCACAGCGCGCGCCTCTCCTGTGTCCCTCCTGCATCTCCGGCGGCCGCGGGTCTAATAGAGGAAGTGCCGGTTCGTGAGCCAATCAGAGCTCACGAACGGCACTTTTTTTATTAGACCCGCGGCCACAGGAGATGCAGGAGGGACACAGGAGAGGCGCGCGCTGTGCCCTCCGTGTCCCTCCTTCACAGCAGGGAGGGTTAGTAGGAGCAGATTGACATGCGGACGCTCGTCTGCATGTCAATCTGCTCTAAATCAGTGGCGCCCCCGCAGCCCCTCACCCCCAAGCCACCGCGAGGGCTGCGGGGGCAGTAGTTACGCCACTGCATTGTCCGATGATAAGGTCATACAGATGTTCCGTCTAAATCGTAACAACATTTTCCGTCTGTATGACCTTGTCAAACTGGGCCTAGACCCTGAGACAGCACGCTCTCGCCCTGTCTCAGGCCTGCACAAACTCCTGGCTGTGTTGCACTTTATGGCTACTGGCGGCTTTCAGGCTGTGTCTGGGGATGTCATAGGAATCTCACAGCCCACATTTTCCAGAATCTTAACACAGGTGATGTATACCTAACAACCTCTTCTGTTTTGTGTTTGTTTTAATTTCTCGGTGGCCAGTTCTGTCCTAAAATCTCAAGTTTACTGTTCTTTAAAATGTTCACACAGGTTTTGGCAGTTTTGCAGCCCCACATCGAGGCCTCAATCTGCTTCCCTACCCAGGAGTCTCAGTGGCATGACGTCAGGGTAGATTTCTATGAGCTGGCTGGCATGCCCAATGTGCTTGGAGCCATAGATTGCACACACATTCACTTGAGACCACCTAGGGGCAGGCAGCACATATATACAAACCGCCATTTTGAACACTTCACAAATGTGCAGGTGGTTTGTGATGCAAATCTCAAAATAATGAGTGTTGTTGCTGGTTACCCTGGGGGCTGCCATGACTCCTTCATCCTCAGCCAGTCATCCCTCTTTGATATATTTGAGGACGGACAAATGCCAGATGGATGGCTGCTGGGTATGTAATTTGATATGTGTAGGGCTGCGTATACTTTGCCCAAATACAGGTGCAGATGTATTAACCTGTAGAAGGCATAAGGAAGTGAGAAACCAGTGATCTGTGCAAGGTGTTAAAGGCACCAGCCAATCGGCTCCAATATGTAAAGTAACATTTAGGATCAGATTGTCTGCTGCCTTTATTACCTTGCACATATCACTGGTTTTTCACTTCCTTATGCCTTCTACAGGTTAATACATCTGCCCCACAGTGTGTTACTTATGCATTGCTGTATCTTCACATGAATCACGTTACTATATCTGTCTTTTAGGTGATGGAGGATATGGCTGTTTCTCTTGGCTTCTAACTGCCATTGTCCCGACCTGATACCCCTGCTGAACACAATTACAATAATGCACATAAGTCCACGTGGAATGTGATAGAAAGATGTTTTGGTGTGCTGAAATCTAGGTTTCGGTGTCTGGATAAGTCTTGTGGCCTTTTGTTGTATAGTCCCTCCAAGGTGACTCAAATTGTGTTCTGCTGCTGCTTTCTTCATAACATGTGTTTGCAACAACATCTGCCACATGTTGAGGAGGAGGAGGAAGAAAGCAGCCAGCAAGCAGAGGAATTAGAGACATCTGGTGATACTTGGAGTACTGATGTAGGGAGGCAGGTTAGGCAACACATCATCAATAGCTATTTCTAAGGTAAGCTTGGTTTGCTTATTTCATTTGTTGTGTCTTCATAAATAGATGTTTTGTATTTTTGGTCAAAATCCATTACTCAGAATGTGCCTGTCTCCTTGACACATACAAACATACCCTCGCTATATGATCAACAAATGTTGCATGTGTATTGTGTGTCTTTTTAATATCAAAACAACAGATTATGAGTGGCATGCATTAAGTCTGGATAAGTGTTCGAAATCTTACAGTGCTAATTTCTTACAAGCCCACATCATCCATTTAGTATTTCACTTTATCATTGTGTGTAATTTCCTAATGCACAGGTTCACAAACTCGGCCCCCAGGACCACACACAGTGCATGTTTTTCTCGTAACCCAGTAGAAGCACAGGTGTATGAATTTCTCACAGACATATGTAAAAATGTTCACAGGTGGAGCTAATTATGTCACTTGTGATTCTGTGAGTACACCTTCAAAACATGCACTGTGTGGGTTCCTGATGGCCGAGTTTGTGAACCTGTGTTCCCAAAAAACACTCCTCAGCATATAATATGTTTACCTTGAGGAATACATGTGTCCCTATGTGTGACGCACCATCATATTTAAGACTCACAAACTTACTGTAATCAGGAATAATTTATTTCCTAATGTTTGATGCTGTAAACTTGATGATGTGTAAGTAAATACACAGTTTGCCACACATATACATTATTATAAACAGTTTTTTTTAAAGTACATATTTGTTTGTTTCAGCATCATGTGTAAAAACATGCTTAATAATTTTTAGCACACACAAACCTGTCCCAACAATACTGATATTCATTTGGACAATGTTTTACAAACAAAACAAAGGCAACATATTACAAGCTTTTTACGCCACTCAATTGTGTTCATCTTGTAATGTTGTATAGATAAGATAGCTAAGATATGTATCACTAACATTGCAATTTGGATTGTCTGCAGGCAAAGAGAATGATTGGAATCTAGAAAGAGTAATGATTAGAAAAAAATCAAGTGGTCAGTTTACTTCCTGCTAAAGACATTCTGCCTGGCTGGCAATTATTGTATCTGCAGGCAAAGAGAATGATTGGAATCTAGAAAGAGTAATGATTAGAAAAAAATCAAGTGGTCAGTTTACTTCCTGCTAACATGTATGTGCAGCTCCATCAACATTTTCCTCCTCCAATACCCCCAAGAAATGACAAGGAATAAATGTGCGTAATATTTTTTACAATTAATTTGGTGCACTTATAATTAATGATGTTAAAAAAAGGGGCAAGGAGCTAAGTGTGCTATTTTGTAAAGCATCAAAAACACTTGCTAACTTTACTTAACACAAATGTCTAACTTCTTTTTGGTAGGTTTTTTTTGGTGGCTGCTTGTCCTGCCCTTTGCCTTTAGCACTGTCATGTTGGCGTGCTCTGGTGGACCGTCTTGGTGGTGATGAGACTGGCGTGATATTTGGAGTAGTCGTACCAGAACTGCTGGTTGTTTGCTGTTGGTGCATGCATCTGAGTGTTTCATTCAGGTTAGTGAGGGTGGCATTGAGTTCACGTGTAGCAGCATTTTGATTGTCTACTATTCTGAATAAACTTTCATTAATCTTTTGACTGTTTTGAAAAATGCTCATATAACTTTGCTGTTGTCTGTGCTGTTCTTCCATTAGTCTGTGCTGTTCTTCCATTAGTATGTGCTGTTCTTCCATTATGCGCTGTAAGTTGCCCATGACCTGTGTAATGTCTGTACGCATGAGTTCCATGGTATTGCCTATTCTGGTTGTTTGCTCATTTTGTCGACTCAGATTTCTTGAGATTCTTCTGAGGTGAGATGGTAGGCTTGCAAACATTTGTGTCTGCTTACGCAGGCAATCTTCATTAGTGGCCTGCTGTCTAGCCCAAATAGTCCAAAACACCTGATCAGGGCCTTGTGTTCCTGGTGTTGTTGGGCTGTGTTGTGGTGGGGGTGGTGTGCTTTGCTGTGGTGGTGTACTCACAGGTGCTGGGGGGCTCATTCCTTGCATTAATGGCTGCATTCCTAAGATGTTTGTCTCCTCCATGTCACTGTGTTGGTGTTGTTGCAGAGGGATGCTGTTCCAAGGACTCGAAGCTGAAATGTTAAACATATCTCCGTTCGTTTGGATTCCATTTCAGCTTTTACTTACTGCGGTAAGTATTTTTGTTTTGGATGTGTTTGGACTTAATGCGGTTATGACTGATTATGATTATGTTCTGACATTTTACACTTTTTTTCCAGTTTGATACTCACAATCAAAATGAGGGGAGTGTGGATGAGGTCTTGGAGGTGTGTCCAAAATTTGGAGTGGTGGGACAGAACATACGGACGATAATCTTCGTGGCGGGGTAGCCTGCTGTGTTTGTGGCGGGACAGACGACCTTGCTTTCTTTTCGGCCACAGGTTTCTTGTGGTGATATCTAACAGAAGAGCCACTTCTGCTGCTTCATACTTCTTTTGATGGACCTTTTAATGAAAGTGCAATTTTGTTATGGCCTTTCCTTTACAAGCATACCCTATACTACAATGGACACTTTACCTGCTTCCGCAGCGTCGTCATCATCAGATGTGTTAGGATTTACTGGCCGACGAGTAGTACTGCTTTTTTCAGACACTGTATAAAATGAGATATATTCATAAATCATGCTATTGTGTATACATCCACCCATTATGCTTATAAACATTTTTTCCTTTAGAAATGCTTGGTTTTTATTTCATAAAAACATAAGGACCAGAAATACCAAATAAATTAATTAAAAATTATTAAAAATGCACTATGGCAACATCAAGACAGGCAAACATGTACAAGACACTGACATAGGCCACAAGTTAAAGGAATGGGTTTTTATTTTTTTTACAAAAACAAAAATGAATTTTGTATTGTTTTTAAAAATAATACAGATGCAATATTTAATTGGCTCTGTGATGTGGCACTCCAAATACACATTACCACTATATGACCACACAAAAAACCCAGCAAATGTTAAGATTTCAAAAAATGCAGTATGGTGTCACGGTACAAATACAAGCAAAAAATTTTTTTAAAATAAATAAACATAACATTCTGTAAAGATGACATTACACATGTAAGTGGTTTACAAACCACTTTGCAGTACTCCAGCCTCTAACATGACAACGACTTATTTTAATTCAAAAAAACATGGATCACTTATATATAAAACATAGTCATAATTTTTAACGTAAAAAACGTCCAAAAGGAAAACATTATTGCAGGACAAATCAGAGACACATGCTAAATATCTGTCTGAAAAACACATGACATACAATCAAGTAAGATGTTACATTGGCTTTTAGCTAACACATGACCCAAAACAATGTATTTGCAAACACACACTTGAAGATGGGAGTAATATGCAACATCACATGACACAGATTACAAAATACAACTTATAAAAAAAAAAAACACATGCTCACCATTCTTCCTTGGCCTATCTGAAACCCGGAAATAGGTTGCAGAGACAACTTCAGGAGGTATGGCACTCCGCATGGGCTCCTCATACTCCAGATATCTTGCAATATAGGGCTGCCCACCACCGGTTTGCCGAGCCGACTTGGCCTCCTTGGCCATTTTGGACTTGACACGTCGCTTTATGTCATAGTACCGTTTGCGGCATGTGTCCTCCGTCCGCTTGACCACCCCCTCACTATTGACAGCAGCAACAACTTTCGCCCACAACACCGTCTTCCTCCGTGTTGGCACCTTGGCGGACTCAGAGCCAAATAGCTGCCTCTGATACTTCATCAGCTCACGCACCAATGCCACATTTTCAGCAAAACTAAACTTAACATTCCGCCCAGTCTTAGTAGTGGTGCGTGGCTGCGGAGCTGTCTGACTGTCACTATCACTTGAGGCTGCTGCAGCAACCTCACCCACCTCCTCCACCTCATTAACCTCACTAACACTCACCTCCTCCACCTGACCGACCGACCTCACCCTCACTCACACCCTCCACCTCTGAGTCACACATAATTGTGTGTCTAAACAGTTAACACAGGGAAAAAAAAACAACAACAACACACTCCTCCACTACCACTACACAAGTCACGCACACCCACACACACACACACACACACACACACACACTGACAAGGGACTATAAAGAAAAATAACTTGGACTAAAAATGAGACAAAACCACAAAATACAAGACAACAAGAATGACAAGACGACTTTCAATCACAATACCACACTCAGAAATCGCTACCAACACTCCTCTTCAAACCACAAAATCACCTACCTCCACAGCACAACCTCCCTCCTCCTCACCACTAACTAAACCCACGAGGTGCGGACGGTTTGGGGCATATTTATATGGTTGCGCACAGACACTCCTACCATCTGAAATACAACCAATCACGAACGGGGATGAAAACCAAAACTGAAAGTGAAAATGCGGCCGCGGGGGAAAAAAAACCCTGCCGCGTTTAACTTAGTGAAAAAAACAGCAAAACCAACAAAAACACGTACGCAAACGACAATGACGGCCGTAAATGTGGGCAAAAAAAACGACTGGCATCGACATCGGAAAACACGAAAACAATAAACTCGAATGCTTAGTAACTTTGCGTATATGGATTCAAAAAGTTGCATGAAAATGCACCCGATACAAAACGAGTTTAAACACTACACAAACCGACTCAAACACGAATATTAGTAAATATTGCCCCTGGTTTCCTACAAGTCGGAAACCATCTTTCGCTCCTTGTGTGGACGCCAATCGGCCCGAGCCAACTGCTGCAATTATCAACGGCTGCTGCTTTACAGGTACATTTCCCGAGGACGCTTGGGAATCACCGCCCTCTCACACGCATCAAAGGGTCCCAGACAGCAGGGATACAGTGAGTAGCGGCTCCCAGCAGCAAGCCAATTTATCCAGTGTGGCCCCCGTGTTAAAGATCTCATAGTGAACTTATATAACTGAGCCCACATTTGACTTTTTTATTTAAAGCGGTTATATGGATTATAGCGGCTAATTAATTCTGCAACAAAAAAAGTTTTACTTTCATTGGTTTCCAGCTACTGCTCCTGGATTACAAATTTATATGAGAGAAAAAGCTACATGTATCTATTCAGTTGCAAATTTATATGACATATTTAGCTACTATTGCTACTTTTAATATTGATACTTGTATCTATTACTGACTTTTTATTTATACTGCAGAAATTAGCATTTTTACTGTTTAACATGTGTAAAATAAATATGATTTAATCTGATCCACTGGCAATTTATATCATTACTATTATTGACTCTCTAGCGCTGCCTCTTCCTTTCCTTCCTTCATTCTATAGATTTCTAGCTACTGAGACTTGTGCAGATAGGTCTCTGGGGTTTGTCGCAATTGAGTCAATATTATTAGTATTATTTATACACTATTATCCACTCGCACCAATAGGTATTTGTATTGTATCCACACTGTATTTGACTTGCGCTTTATCCAACCCACACTGTATCCAGCCCACACAACCCCGACCTCCACTGTATCCAACCCACACTACATTTGACCCACACCGTAACCAGCACCCACGGTGTATCTGACCCACAATATATACAACTCACATTGAATGCGACGCGTACTGTATCTGACCTGCACTGTATCTCACTATGTATCCAATGCACACTGTATCTGACCTTGCACTGTAGCCAACCCTCACTGTATGCGACATGCACTGTATCCAACCTGCACTGTAGCCCACACTGTATCCAACCCGCATTGTATCCGACCTGCACTGTATCCAACCTTGCACTGTAGCCAACGCGTATTATATCCAACCCACATTGTAACCTGCACTGTATCCGACCTACACCTATATATATATATATATATTAGTGATGAGCGGGTTCGGTTTCTCGGAAACCGAACCCCCCCGAACTTCACCCATTTTACACGGGTCCGAGGCAGGTTCGAACCTTTCCGCCTTGCTCGGCTAACCCGAGCGCGCCCGAACGTCATCATCCCGCTGTCGGGTTCTCGCGAGATTTGGATTCTATATAAGCAGCCGCGCGTCGCCGCTATTTTCACTCGTGCATTGGAGATGATAGGGAGAGGACGTGGCTGGCGTGCCGTCCTCTCCGTTTATTCACTTTATTGTTGAACTTGATTGCTTAATTGTGGGGAGGACTGGGGAGCAGCTGTTAGGAAGAGTACAGTGCAGAGTTTTGCTGACAGTGACCACCAGTATACGTTGTCTGCCTGAAAAACACTCCATATTGTCACGATCCGGGTATCTGGACGCCATTACTTACCCTTCAGATGCCTCCTAAGGCTGGCTCAGCGTTCCAGGACCGGATCCCGCTGTTCCTGAGTTTCCACATGCAGAATGTCAGAGTGGTGATTTCATCAGCCGCGGCCTCCGCTGTGCCCGCGTGGTTAAATGTGCGCTTGTCAGTCTGGCGTCTCCTGTCTCCTGTGGCCGGCGTCGCCATTACTGTTTCAATTCTCACATGGATTACAAACCAAACTTCCCTCCAAGTGTCTGCATGGGCGCAGCCATCTTGGATTTTGTCATCTGATCATTTCCACCAATCTGCTGTCTGTATTGTTGATTTGCATAATTGCCTAGCCAACCCCTTCCTTGCTGCAGGTATAAGTAAGCTGTGCCTGAGCAAGGAAGGCGTCAGTGCTTTGGTTGTCTAACCTAGTTCCAGTTTGTCTCTCTCCTGTGGTTGTCTTCCAGGTTCCAGCTCCTGTCTCCAGACTTCTGCTATAGAGACCCGCACCAGCATTCCATCTGCGGTGTAGCCTGACTCTCCGATCCATTCTGGACTCACCTGTTTCCAGTTACAACAATCACCTGCTTCCAGCCCAGCTTCCAGCAGTGTACAGCTTCTCTTAAAGGGCCGGTGTCCTTTCTGCAGTTTACCACTCTCCACCGGTATTATTATTTCACCGCTCTCAAACTCCAAACTTCATTATCAATCACCTGCTTCCAGCCCAGCTTCCAGCAGTGTACAGCTTCTCTTAAAGGGCCGGTGTCCTTTCTGCAGTTTACCACTCTCCACCGGTATTATTATTTCACCGCTCTCAAACTCCAAACTTCATTATTATTTCATCGCTCTCAAGTTCGTTTATTATTTAACTGGTTCCAGCCAGTATCCACTCCGTACCAACAACAGTCTGGTTCCAGCCAGTATCCACAGCAGCCGTTTTATCTTCAGCAGCCCAGCCTTTCCTGGAACACCAGCTGGTACGATCCTGGGTTCTCTCCATTGCTACAGTCAGGCCTGGTAAGGACTTTCCAACTAGAAGATTATAAGAACTGTCTCACACTACCAGTGCCTGTGGCCCTTGCCACCCTGTAGTACCCAGGAATTGTATTTATCCTCTGTTGACTTTTATGTTTCCTTTACTGCTGCTGTGTTACGGAGTTTGTCATAATAAACATCATTGACTTTTATCCTGGTTGTCGTGGTCACGCCTTCGGGCAGTTATTCTACATGTTACTTACATGTCTAGGGGTCTGATACAACCTCCCAGGTTCCGTTACATCTCAGCCCCTACAACTGAGGCTGCCTCCCGTCAGCTCAGGCCCTCAGTTGTGACAGTAAGCACTGACCTAATGAATCCAGCCGGAGACCAGGATCAAGCGACCAGGCCGATGCAAGAACTGGCAGCCCGACTTGAACATCAGGAGGCTGCACAGGGCCACATCATCCGCTGTCTCCAGGATATCTCTACACGGCTGGATGGGATTCAAACGACCCTCCGTGGACCTGGCACGTCCGGTGCGTCCACTACAGTGACACCAGCTGTAACCCCACCCACCTTACCCATTTCCAGTCCACATCTTCATCTTCTAACGCCAGCAAAATTTGATGGATCTCCAAGGTTCTGCAGGGGATTTCTCAATCAATGTGAAATCCACTTTGAGCTTCTACCTGGCAATTTCTTCAGTGACCGTACTAAAATTGCCTATATCATCTCCCTTCTCAGTGGCTCAGCCCTTGACTGGGCATCACCTTTATGGGAGAAGTCTGATCCCCTGCTATCCTCCTATACTGACTTTGTAGCTACATTCAGGCGCATCTTCGACGAGCCAGGCCGGATAACATCTGCTTCATCTGAGATTCATCGTTTACGCCAGGGAACACGTACTGTGGGACAGTATCTTATACAGTTTAAAATCCTGGCATCCGAACTGGCATGGAACGACGAGGCCCTGTATGCTGCATTCTGGCATGGCTTATCAGAACGCATCAAGGATGAGTTAGCTACCAGAGACTTGCCCTCTAAGTTGGATGAGCTAATTTCTCTTTGCACAAAGGTTGATCTACGTTTCAGAGAGAGAGCAACCGAGCGAGGAATATCATCTACTCCTAAATCTTCTGCTCCTCCTCCTCGTCAACCATCTCCATCCAAGGATGAGCCTATGCAAATTAGTCGTTCCCGTCTATCTCCCGCTGAGCGCCGAAGACGTCTCTCTGAGTCTCTCTGTCTCTACTGTGCAGCTCCGTCGCACACTATCAATGCCTGTCCCAAACGTCCGGGAAACTCCAGATCCTAGCTCGCCAAGGAGAGGGCCGGCTAGGAGTAATGATCTCCTCTCCATCTCCTCATGACTGTAACCTCCCAGTGTCGCTCCAAATTGCTCAACGTTACAGGAACGTCATTGCCCTCCTTGATTCCGGAGCAGCTGGGAATTTCATAACCGAAGCTTATGTTAAACGGTGGTCCCTACCCATCGAGAGACTGTCCTCGTCCATCTCTTTGACTGCCGTGGATGGCAGCAAGATTTTTGACGCAGTCATTTCCTTAAGGACTCTTCCAGTTCGTCTGAGAGTGGGAGTTCTTCATTCTGAGTATATTTCTTTTTTAGTGATTCCAAGAGCCACACATCCAGTGGTTTTAGGCCTTCCATGGCTCCGTCTCCACAACCCATCAATTGACTGGACGACTACGCAAATACTGGCATGGGGTCCCTCCTGTGCTGAGACTTGTTTAGCCAAAGTTCTTCCTGTTTGTTCTTCCTTCCCCAGGTCATCTGATGTTCCGCCTCCTCCATATCAAGACTTCACGGACGTGTTCAGTAAAGCCTCTGCTGATATCCTTCCTCCTCATAGAGAATGGGACTGCCCAATCGACCTCATTCCAGGGAAGGTTCCACCGCGAGGTCGAACTTATCCGTTGTCTCTGCCTGAGACACACTCCATGGAAGAGTACATCAAAGAGAACCTGGCGAAGGGTTTCATCCGACCATCTTCTTCTCCAGCCGGCGCAGGCTTCTTCTTCGTTAAGAAGAAAGACGGTGGTCTGCGTCCGTGCATCGACTACAGAGGTCTGAACGACATTACCGTCAAGAACCGATACCCTTTACCCCTGATTACCGAGCTCTTTGATAGAGTTAGTGGTGCAACTATTTTCACAAAGCTGGACTTGAGGGGTGCCTACAATCTCATCCGAATCCGTGAGGGTGACGAGTGGAAGACCGCCTTTAACACCCGTGACGGACATTATGAGTACCTCGTCATGCCCTTCGGATTGAGCAACGCTCCAGCAGTCTTCCAGCACTTCGTGAATGAGATTTTCAGGGACATCTTGTACCGCCATGTTGTGGTTTATCTAGACGACATCCTCATCTTTGCTAATAATCTCGAAGATCATCGTTTCTGGGTAAAAGAGGTTCTTTCCCGTCTCCGTGTCAATCACCTCTATTGTAAATTGGAGAAGTGTGTGTTTGAAGTTAAAACCATTCCGTTTCTAGGTTACATTGTGTCCGGTTCCGGACTAGAGATGGATCCTGAGAAACTCCAAGCAATCCAGAATTGGCCTATACCCTTAAGCCTCAAAGGGGTCCAGAGGTTCTTAGGGTTCGCCAATTATTATAGAAAATTTATACGAGACTTTTCCACCATTGTGGCGCCTATCACTGCATTAACCAAGAAAGGTGCTAATCCGTTCAAGTGGTCCGAGGAAGCTACACAGGCCTTTCACCTTCTGAAGCAACGGTTCATCTCTGCACCAGTTCTGAAACAGCCCGACACCGACTCTCCTTTTATCTTAGAGGTAGATGCCTCCTCCGTTGGAGTAGGAGCAGTGTTATCCCAGAGGGCCAAAGATGGACATCTACATCCTTGCAGTTTCTTCTCCCGGAAGTTCTCCCCAGCTGAGCGCAACTATGCCATTGGCGATCAGGAGTTGCTAGCCATCAAGCTCGCTCTGGAGGAGTGGAGATACCTGTTGGAGGGAGCTTCCCATTCAATCACCATACTTACCGACCACAAAAATCTTTTATATCTCAAAGGCGCACAATGTCTGAATCCTCGTCAGGCCAGATGGGCACTTTTCTTCTCTAGGTTTGACTTTAAACTCCAGTTCTGTCCGGGTTCTCAGAATCGTAAGGCCGATGCCCTTTCCTGCTCATGGGAGCAAGAAAATGAGTCCGAGTCTGCAGACAAGCATCCTATTATTAATCCGTTGGCATTCTCCACGGTAGGGATGGACTCTACGCCTCCACCAGGGAAAAGTTTTGTTAAGCCAGTTCTAAGGAAGAAGCTCATGCATTGGGCCCATGCTTCCCGTTTTGCTGGACATACAGGCATTCAGAAAACCCTTGAATTTATTTCTAGGTCCTACTGGTGGCCAACTCTGAAGAAGGACGTTATGGAATTTATTGCTTCCTGCCCAAAGTGTGCCCAACACAAAGTCTCCCGCCAGTCGCCTGCGGGGCAACTGGTTCCATTATCTGTTCCCCGTCGACCTTGGACCCATTTGTCGATGGACTTTGTTTCCGATCTACCTATCTGCAACAAGTTTAATACCATCTGGGTGGTAGTTGACCGGTTCACCAAGATGGCACATTTCATCCCTCTCACCGGTCTTCCGTCAGCTTCCAAGTTGGCTCAAGTGTTTATACAAGAGATCTTCCGACTTCACGGTCTTCCTGAAGAGATCATCTCGGATCGTGGAGTACAATTTGTAGCCAAATTTTGGCGAAGTTTGTGTCAAGCCCTCCAAGTCAAGTTAAAGTTTTCCACGGCTTACCATCCTCAGACCAATGGTCAAACCGAGAGGGTGAATCAGGACTTGGAGGCCTTCCTCCGTATATATGTGTCTTCCTCTCAAGATGACTGGGTTCAACTCCTTCCTTGGGCCGAGTTCAGCCACAACAATCAATACCATTCCTCATCTTCTTCTACACCATTCTTCATTAATTATGGATTCCACCCTAAAGTCCCAGAATTCCAACCGCTTCCCGCAACTTCTGTTCCAGCAGTGGATGTCACCTTGCGTCAGTTTTCAAATAACTGGAGGAACGTCCGCGCAGCCCTGCTTAAAGCCTCATTCAGGTATAAGAAGTTTGCCGATAGGAAGCGTAGAGCGGTTCCCGCTCTCAAGGTGGGTGATCGTGTGTGGCTGTCCACGAAGAATTTGAGGTTGAGAGTTCCCAGCATGAAATTTGCACCTCGCTACATCGGACCCTTCAAGATTGAACAAGTCATCAATCCTGTTGCTTACAGGTTACAGTTACCATCCTTCTTGAAAATACCCAGGACATTTCATGTTTCTTTGTTGAATCCGCTGATCCTGAATCGGTTTCATTCCGCACTTCCTCCAGCTCCCAAAGTTCAGACTCAACGGGGAGTCGAGTACGAAGTGGCCAAGATTTTGGATTCACGTTTCCGTTACGGTCAGTTACAATACCTCATTGACTGGAAGGGCTATGGTCCTGAAGAACGCTCTTGGACCAATGCCTCAGACGTCCATGCTCCTGCCTTGGTCCGAAATTTCCACGCAAAGTTTCCTTTAAAGCCCAAGAAGTGTCCTGGGGCCACTCCAAAAGGGGGGGGGTGCTGTCACGATCCGGGTATCTGGACGCCATTACTTACCCTTCAGATGCCTCCTAAGGCTGGCTCAGCGTTCCAGGACCGGATCCCGCTGTTCCTGAGTTTCCACATGCAGAATGTCAGAGTGGTGATTTCATCAGCCGCGGCCTCCGCTGTGCCCGCGTGGTTAAATGTGCGCTTGTCAGTCTGGCGTCTCCTGTGGCCGGCGTCGCCATTACTGTTTCAATTCTCACATGGATTACAAACCAAACTTCCCTACAAGTGTCTGCATGGGCGCAGCCATCTTGGATTTTGTCATCTGATCATTTCCACCAATCTGCTGTCTGTATTGTTGATTTGCATAATTGCCTAGCCAACCCCTTCCTTGCTGCAGGTATAAGTAAGCTGTGCCTGAGCAAGGAAGGCGTCAGTGCTTTGGTTGTCTAACCTAGTTCCAGTTTGTCTCTCTCCTGTGGTTGTCTTCCAGGTTCCAGCTCCTGTCTCCAGACTTCTGCTATAGAGACCCGCACCAGCATTCCATCTGCGGTGTAGCCTGACTCTCCGATCCATTCTGGACTCACCTGTTTCCAGTTACAACAATCACCTGCTTCCAGCCCAGCTTCCAGCAGTGTACAGCTTCTCTTAAAGGGCCGGTGTCCTTTCTGCAGTTTACCACTCTCCACCGGTATTATTATTTCACCGCTCTCAAACTCCAAACTTCATTATCAATCACCTGCTTCCAGCCCAGCTTCCAGCAGTGTACAGCTTCTCTTAAAGGGCCGGTGTCCTTTCTGCAGTTTACCACTCTCCACCGGTATTATTATTTCACCGCTCTCAAACTCCAAACTTCATTATTATTTCATCGCTCTCAAGTTCGTTTATTATTTAACTGGTTCCAGCCAGTATCCACTCCGTACCAACAACAGTCTGGTTCCAGCCAGTATCCACAGCAGCCGTTTTATCTTCAGCAGCCCAGCCTTTCCTGGAACACCAGCTGGTACGATCCTGGGTTCTCTCCATTGCTACAGTCAGGCCTGGTAAGGACTTTCCAACTAGAAGATTATAAGAACTGTCTCACACTACCAGTGCCTGTGGCCCTTGCCACCCTGTAGTACCCAGGAATTGTATTTATCCTCTGTTGACTTTTATGTTTCCTTTACTGCTGCTGTGTTACGGAGTTTGTCATAATAAACATCATTGACTTTTATCCTGGTTGTCGTGGTCACGCCTTCGGGCAGTTATTCTACATGTTACTTACATGTCTAGGGGTCTGATACAACCTCCCAGGTTCCGTTACATCTCAGCCCCTACAACTGAGGCTGCCTCCCGTCAGCTCAGGCCCTCAGTTGTGACACATATCTGTGCTCAGTGTGCTGCTTTATTGTGGGTACTGGGGACCACCAGTATAATTAATATTATATAGGAGGAGTACAGTGCAGAGTGTCCACCAGTATACTATATATAGCAGTACGATACGGAAGGCCACTGCTGTGCCTACCTCTGTGTCGTCATTAAGTATACTATCCATCTACATTCTATACCTGTAGTGCATTTTAGTTTTGCAGTTTGCCGACACAGTGACCACCAGTATACTATATATAGCAGTATGATACGGAAGGCCACTGCTGTGCCTACCTCTGTGTCGTCATTAAGTATACTATCCATCTACATTCTATAACTGTGGTGCATTTTAGTTTTGCAGTTTGCTGACAGTGACCACCAGTATATATATATATATATACAGCGACCTTGGTGCGCCTCTTTTTTTCTTTGCATCATGTGCTGTTTGGGGACAATTTTTTTGAAGTGCCATCCTGCCTGACACTGCAGTGCCACTCCTAGATGGGCCAGGTGTTTGTGTCGGCCACTTGTGTCGCTTAGCTTAGCCACACAGCGACCTTGGTGCGCCTCTTTTTTTCTTTGCATCATGTGCTGTTTGGGGACTATTTTTTTGAAGTGCCATCCTGCCTGACACTGCAGTGCCACTCCTAGATGGGCCAGGTGTTTGTGTCGGCCACTTGTGTCGCTTAGCTTAGCCATCCAGCGACCTCGGTGCAAATTGTAGGACTAAAAATAATATTGTGAGGTGTGAGGTATTCAGAATAGACTGAAAATGAGTGTAAATTATGGTTATTGAGGTTAATAATACTATGGGATCAAAATGACCCCCAAATTCTATGATTTAAGCTGTTTTTTAGTTTTTTTTTTAAAAAAACACCCGAATCCAAAACACACCCAAATCCGACATAAAATTTTCGGTGAGGTTTTGCCAAAACGCGTCCGAATCCAAAACACGGCCGCGGAACCGAACCCAAAACCAAAACACAAAACCCGAAAAATGTCCGGTGCACATCACTAATATATATATATATATATAAAACCCGTTCCCTTTACAAAGCCTGTGTTTTCCCCTGCTGAATTCAGTTGTCACTCCTACAATTCTTACTCATGTTTACAGTTATTTGCTTATAAGAACTTCTAAACTTATATGTCACTTTGTGGTGGAGATAAGCGAGTTCGGTTCCCTGAGAACTGAACTCCTCGAACTTCACTACCCGAGCCCGGATCCGAGCCCGACTCAGGTTTTCCCGTCTGACTCGAAAACCAGAACAAGACAAATCATCATAATCCTGGTGTCGGATTCTCACGGGTTTTGGATTCCATATAAGGGGCCTCGCGTCGCTGACATTTTCACTCCAGTCCCAGAGAGTGTAACGAGAAGGCGTGTCTCTGTCCTCAGCATCTGTACGAGAGAGAAAGTGGGGTGGCGATTCCAGAGGCTATTAGAGATGTGTTGAATATTACTGTCACAACACCTGAACAGGTTGAGGAGGCTAACTTTACTGACAATAAGAGAGCCTCGCTAACCTTCCCTGCGTCCTAGGAATTAAATGCTATTTTTGAATAAGCATGGGAAAATCCGGAGAAAAAATTCCAGATCCCTGGGAGCGTTCTGGTTGCTTTCCCCTTCCCTGAGGAGGATAGAAAGAAATGGGAAAACCCACCCATAGTGAACACATCTGTATCCAGACTCTCAAAAAAGGTGGTTTTACCTGTCTCAGGATCAACCGCCTTAAAGGATCCGGCTGATCGCAAAATTGATACTACGCTCAAATCCATATGCACGGCTTCAGGGGCGATACTACGTCCTACTATTGCCTGTGCATGGATTTCCAAAGCTATAGTTAAGTGGTCAGGCATGTTACTTGAGGATTTGTAAACGTTAGATAAGAGTGATATTGAATTGTTTTTCCATAACATTCAGGATTCTGCAGGTTTTATGGTGGAATCCATGAAAGATCTGGGTTCAATGGCTGCACGAATTTCTTCCATGTCCGTCTCAGCTCATCAAGGACTGTGGCTGTGCCAGTGGTTTGCCGACGCAAAATCCAGGAGAGGTGTGGAGACCCTACCCTACACAGGTCAGGCTCTCTTTGGGGAAGCACTGGATGCGTGGATCCCCACGGCTACAGCCGGTAAGTCCTCTTTTCTTCCCTCTGCAGCTCCTGCTATGAAGAAACCTTTTTCTTCACCTGCATCTCAGTCCTTTCGGGTTTCTAAACCAAGAAAGTCCAAACCGGCCAACACCTTCTTTAGAGGGGGCCGACCAAAGTCCAAGAAACCTGCTGCAGCAGGTTCCCAAGAACAGAAGCCTGCTTCAGGTGCACCAAAGTCCTCCGCATGACGGTGGACAGCACAGCCTAGAGGTAGGACCGGTGGGGGTGAGACTCAGGCATTTCAGTCACGTCTGGGTGTCATCCGGCCTGGACCCCTGGGTACAAAATATTGTGTCCCAGGGGTACTGGCTGGAATTTCAAGATCTCCCTCCTCATCGGTTCTTCACATCGGGCTTGCCAGCTTTGCCTGCAGACAGGGCTACCCTACAGGGAGCCATCAAGAAGTTGGTGGAGGCACAGGTCATTGTACCAGTCCCTCCTCAAATGCAGAACACAGGTTACTATTCAAACCTTTTCGTGGTACCGAAACCAGATGGTTCGGTCAGGCCCATTCTGAACTTAAAATCAGTAAACCCCTTTCTGAGGGAGGTCAAGTTCAAAATGGAGTCTCTAAGGGCAGTGATATCAGGTCTGGAAGAGGGGGAATTCCTGGTATTCCTGGATATCAAGGATGGGTACCTCCACATTCTGATTTGGTTGCCGCATCAGGCTTATCTCCGATTTGCTTTGTTGGACTGTCATTTCCTGTTCCTGGCCCTACCATTCAGCCTCTTCACAGCACCAAGGTTTTTTACCAAGGTGATGGCGGAAATTATGGTTCTCCTCCGCAGGCAGGGGGTGAACATAATTCTGTATCTGGACGATCTGCTGATAAAGGCATTGTCCAAGGAGAAGCTGTTTCAGTCGTTAGCTCTCACGACCCAGCTTCTCAAGGAACATGGTTGGATCCTAAATATCCCAAAATCTAATTTGGAACCAACCAGGAGGTTGTCCTTTCTGGGAATGATCCTCGACACGGAGGTGCAGAGGGTATTTCTTCCAGAGGAAAAAGCGTTGGTAATACAAACAATGGTCCGGGATGTCCTGAAGCCACCCTGGGTGTCAGTTCATCAGTGCATTCGCCTTCTGGGAAAGATGGTGGCTCCTTACAAGGCTCTGCAGTATGGGAGGTTTCATGCTTTGTCCTTCCAACTGGATCTCCTGGACTAGTGGTCAGGATCCCATCTACACATGCACCAGAGAATACGTCTGTTGTCAAAGCCCAGGATTTCACTCCTCTGGTGACTGCAATTACCTCACCTTCTGGAGGGCCGCAGGTTCGGGATTCAGGACTGGATCTTTCTAACCACGGATGCAAGTCTCCGGGGCTGGGGCGCAGTCACTCAACGGAAAACCTTCAAAGAAGGTGGTCAAGTCTGGAAGCCAGCCTGCCGATAAACATTCTTGAACTAAGAGTCGTATACAACAGTCTTCTACAAGCGGCCCGTCTTCTGAGAAATTGGGCCATTCAAGTACAATCGGACAATGTAACGACAGTGGCTTACATAAATCGACAAGGAGGAACGAAGAGCAGAGCTGCAATGTCAGAGGTAACAAAAATCATCATCAGGGCAGAAAAGCACGCGTTGGCGCTGTCAGCAATCTTCATTCCAGGAGTAGACAACTGGGAAGTGGACTTCCTCAGCAGACACAATCTCCATCCAGGAGAATAGGATCTCCATCTGGAGGTGTTCACGGTGGTAACAGATCTTTGGTCTCTCGTCTCAACAAGCTTCGGCGGTATTGTTCCAGGTTGAGGGACCCGCGAGCAGTGGCGGTGGACGCCCTAGTGACTCCGTAGGTGTTCCAGTCGGTGTACGTGTTTCCTCCACTTCCACTCATTCCAAGAGTTCTCAAACTCATAAGGAGAACAAGAGTTCAGGCAATCCTCATTGCTCCGTACTGGCCAAGAAGGGCTTGGTACGCGATCTTCTGGATCTACTGCTAGAAGAGCCGAGGTCTTTTCCTCTTCAGGAGGACCTGCTGTAGCAAGGGCCGTTCGACTATCAAGACTTAGCATGGCTACTTTTGACGGCATGGAGGTTGAATGCCAGATACTAGCTCGGAAGGGCATTCTGAGCAAGGTTATTCCTACCCTGATACAGGCTAGGAAAGGAGTAACGTCTAAACATTACCATCGTATTTGGAAAAAATATGTGTCTTGGTGTGAGTCCAAGACGTTTCCTACAGTGGAGTTTCAACTGGGACGTTTTCTCCTCTTCCTGCTAGCAGGTGAGGATATGGGCCTGAGGTTAGGATCCATAAAGGTCCAAATTTCGGCCTTATCCATTTTCTTCCAGAAACAGTTGGCTGCCCTCCCTGAGGTTCAGACTTTTTCGAAGGGAGTTCTGCACATCCAACCTCCCTTTGTTCTGCCTACGGTGCCCTGGGATCTTAACGTGGTGTTGCAGTTCCTCCATTCGGATTGGTTTGAACCTCTACAGGAGGTTGAGGTCAAGTTTCTCACGTGGAAGGCTGTCACTTTGTTGGTCTTAGCTTCTGCTAGACGTGTGTCGAGGTGGGGGCTTTGTCATGTAAAAGCCCATACTTGATCTTCCATGAAGATAGAGCTGAGCTCCAGGCATGTCAACAGTTTCTCCCGAAGGTTGTGTTGGTATTTCATATCAACCAACCTATTGTGGTGCCGGTTGCTACTGACTCCTCAATTTCATCCAAGTCCTTAGATGTTGTAAGAGCTCTAAAGATCTATGGCCCTCATTCCGAGTTGTTCGCTCGCAAGCTGCTTTTAGCAGCTTTGCACACGCTAAGCCGCCGCCCACTGGGAGTGAATCTTAGCATAGTAAAATTGCGAACGAAAGATTAGCAGAATTGCGATTACACACCTCTTAGCAGTTTCTGAGTAGCTTCAACCTTACTCGGCATCTGCGATCAGTTCAGTGCTTGTCGTTCCTGGTTTGATGTCATAAACACACCCAGCGTTCGCCCAGACACTCCTCCGTTTCTCCAGCCACTCCCGCGTTTTTCCCAGAAACTGTAGCGTTTTTCCGCACACACCCATAAAACGGCCAGTTTCCGCCCAGTAACACCCACTTCCTGTCAATCACACTACGATCACCAGAACGAAGAAAAAGCCGTGAGTAAAATTCCTAACTGCATAGCAAATATACTTGGCGCAGTCGCACTGCGGACATTGCGCATGCGCACTAAGCAGAAAATCGCTGCGATGCGAAAAAAAATTACCGAGCGAACAACTCGGAATGACCCCCTATGTGAGGAGGACTGCTCGTCACAGAAAATCGGACTCTCTGTTTGTCCTGTATGATCCCAAGAAAATTGGGTGTCCTGCTTCTAAGCAGACAATATCTCGCTGGATCAGGTTCACTATCCAGCATGCGTATTCTATGGCAGGCTTGCTGTGTCCTACATCTGTTAAGGCCCACTCTACTCGTAAGGTGGGTTCTTCCTGGGCGGCTGCCCAGGGTGTCTCGGCTTTGCAACTCTGCCGAGCAGCTACTTGGTCGGGGTCGAACACATTTACATAGTTCTACAAGTTCGATACTTTGGCCTCTGAGGACCTAAAGTTTGGTCAAGTGGTTCTGCAGGAGCCTCCGCGCTCTCCCTCCTGTTCTGGGAGCTTTGGTACATCCCCATGGTACTAATGTGGACCCCAGCATCCTCTAGGATGTAAGAGAAAATAGGATTTTAATTACCTATCAGTAAATCCTTTTCTCGTAGTCCGTAGAGGATGCTGGGCGCCCACCCAGCGCTTTTTTATCCTGCAGTGGTTATTTAGTTCAGTACTGCTTAGTTCTTGGTAAGTACTAATTTTGTAACTGGGTAAGTAATTCTGTTCAGCCGTTGCTGATGTTTCAAGCTAGTTAGCTTGGCTTGCCTTGTGTGTGAGCTGGTGTGAATCTCGCCACTATCTGTGTATTCCTTCTCTCGAAGATGTCCGTCTCCTCGGGCACAGTTTCTAGACTAGCTAGGGTATTCAATTATCCGCAAATTTGCGGCAATTTTTCGGGCGAAATTTTTTCTGGGGCAATCGGCCGAAAATTGCAGCGAAAACGCTCCGTTTTTCGACCTATTCAATTCCGACCGGGTTTCACGTGAAAATTCTTGCAGTGAAAAGTGCAGGTGAAAATGGGGAAATCAGCCTGTACCCCAAAAAATGCTAAACTAACATAGGAAAACAGAAGAGAAGTGTGTTAGAGATCACATTAGAGAGTTTTTGGGGACTTAAATTGTGTGAAATGGCTGTTATATGCATTTTTTTTAAAAATGCAAAAAAATTGTAGAAAGCAAGTTTTTTTTTATCAAAATAAATGCTCTCATTAAATTTGGGGTACATGAAAATGGGTATAAGTATATATTTCGGTCATTTAAGGGAACTTTAAAAAAAAGTGGAAACAGACTGATTACTCCCATCTGCAAGCCTAAAAAACACCTGTCCCACTCATAAAGCACCCCAATATACCTGTCCCATACCTTGAACCCCAATTTCCATCACTTTTTACTTTTTCACCTCAAAAATGACATGTCATTATTGGCCAATTAAAAATAATTAAAAACTTCAACGTGCCTAATTAGTCATTAAGGGGGGTGTCCCAGGAGTTCTGTACCATATCCAAACATATTACCTTAAAATAGTGACTTTTCCCAACTTTTCACCTGCTTCAGTGAAGGTGAAGTGAAATTAGTGAAAAAATGATCACCGATAAATTTTCCAGGATAATTGAATAGGCTGTAATTGCGTTTCACGTGAAAACTGAAAAGTCCGTTTTTTCACCCGAAAACCGGACTTTTCACGTGAAAAGTCCGTTATCACTGCTAATTGAATATACCCCTAAGGGCCTCCCAGTGACAGTGATAAAGTGTCTGAAGAGGGGGGTGGGCAGTTTGCGGAGCCAAATCACGGGCTGGAAAAGCCCATTGAAAATTGAATGAAAAGCGGCACCATCACAATTGCCTCATTGACAGGGGCACACCCCTGTCAATCATTGGACAGCAGCAGCGGGTGGGCTGGAACGGATGGGCAGAGTCAGATGCCCCCATTCCTAGTGGCTGCGTCTCCACACTGCTTTCAGCCGCTCCTCCCGTCCCCGGTCCGCTCTTGCAGGACCAGTGGGAGCCGCTGTATACTGCGCTGTCTCGCCCCCCCTCCCTTAACCATACCTCCCAACTTTTGGATTGCTGGAAGACGGCGCCGAAAAGGGGCATGGCCTATCGTGAAGGGGCGTGGCCTCGCGGATGCTGTCTACCCCCCCCCCCCCCTTTAAACTCCCGCAAACTCAGCTGCGCTCCCGCGCCCCCTCCCCCCGCTCCCTTAGTCCCCGTGTTTTCGGCCTCGGCCCCCCGCTCTGTTCCCCCTGTGCTCAATGGCCTGCCTCCTCTCCTGGACCCCCGTGCTCACTGCTGAGCTCCTGCGCCCCCCCCCCCCCCCACACTCCCCTTGGCCTGCAGTGCAATGTACAGACCGAGGGAGTGCCGTGTCAGGAGCCTGCAGCCAGAAGCAGAAATCAAGTAAGTGGCTGACACTACACTACACTACACTGCACTACACTGCGCTGCACCTACACTACACTGCACTACACTGCACCTACACTACACTGCACTGCACCTACACTACACTGCACTGCACCTACACTACACTGCACCTACACTACACTGCACCTACACTACACTGCACTGCACCTACACTACACTGCACTACACTGCACTGCACCTACACTACACTGCACTGCACCTACACTACACTACACTGCATCTACACTACACCAGAGCCGGATTAAGGGGGGGTCCCAGGGGGTAAGTACCCCGGGCCCCCCTCCCTGACAGGGCCCCCCGTCAACCACCACAGATCAGACCTTAAGTGCTGATCCGATCTGTAGCGCTATAGCCGCCAGCCGCTGACACTGACTCTCTGACAGCCGTCATACAGACAGCGCCACAGAGTAGTGCCAGAATGCCGGTGGCTGTCCAATTGGATGCGTATTTGCAGCCTGCGGCTGTGCTGTATCTCACTGTTCTTCTTCTGGTGCGCGGGACACAGCAGGAGGAAGGGGGCGGGACACAGCGGGAGGAAGGGGGCGGGCAGATGGAATCCGCTCTTGCTTCATCAGTGTCCGTGATTCCAGGGCTGTGTACGGCTACCAGGGCCGGATTAACAATGGGGCGGATGGAGCTGCAGCTCCAGGCCCCCCACTGAAAATAGGCCCACAGGATCCCCTGCAGTGCTGCCAGTGTTGACAGGGAAAAGTTTTTCCTGTCACCACCAGCAGCTCACTCCCTTCCCTCACCTCAGCCAGCCGACAAAACTCCTTCCTATCTCACAGTCAGACTCTGGGCCACCCGACCTGTAAGAAGCTCCGCCCCCGTTTTTGCGAAAGCTCCACCTCGCACACCAGACAAGCGGCGCCTCCCTCACCTGACAGAGACTCCACCTCCCGAAGCAGAAGCTCCCCCACAGCCGTCAGAAGCTCCGCCCACAGTACCCGACAGAAGCTCCGCCTCCCGCAGCCGTCAGAAGCTCCGCCCCTGCCCCCCTTCCAGAAGCTCCCGCTCCCCGACAGAAGCTTCTCCTCCAGCAGCCGTCAGAAACTCCACAGCCATCAGTAGCTCCGCCTCCTGCACCCGTCAGAAACTCTGCCTCCCGCACCTGTCACAAGCCCGCCTCCTGTACCAGTTGGAAGTTTGGAAGCTCCGCAGTCACGATGTCAGGGTAAGAACTTGAAGTTCAGAACTTTTGAAGCTAGATCGGCAGCACGTGAGTAGAGCTGGGGGTCATTGGGGATGCTAGGGGGGTGGTGGTGAGTAATTGACTGCTTAGGACAGAGGTTTAATACTTGGTTGTCAGGAATTTCACAATGCAGCCAATATCACAGGGGTCACAGCTCTTCCTGTGGATATGCTCCGCCCCATGACACCATTTTTGCTCCTACCCTGCTGCTCTTCCACCAGTATCTATGCTTTCTAGGGATCGGGATTGGCCTGATTGGTAGCAGCCTAATAGTAAGTAGTATTACTTACACCCACCCTCCCTCCGTGCAGTGCTCTCTAACAGCCTCCCTTCCGTGCCGCTACCTACACCCTCCTGCACCACTACCTACACCCTCTCTCCCGTGCCGCTAACTACACCTTCCCTCCCCGCTAACTACACCCTCCCTCCCGCACCACTACCTACACCCTCCCGCACCGCTACCTACACCCTCCCTCACGCGCTGCTCCCTACACCCTCCCTCCCGCGCCGCTACCTACACCCTCCCTCCCGCGCCGCTACCTACACCCTCCCGCACCACTACCTACACCCTCCCTCCCGCGCTGATACCTACACCTTCCCTCCCGCGCCGCTACCTACACATTCCCTCCCGCGCCGCTACCTACACCCTCCCGCGCCGCTACCTACACCCTCCCTCCCGCATCGCTACCTACACCCTCCCTCCCGCGCCGCTACCTACACCCTCCCGCACCGCTACCTACACCCTCCCTCCCGCGCTGATACCTACACCTTCCCTCCCGCGCCGCTACCTACACATTCCCTCCCGCGCCGCTACCTACACCCTCCCTCCCGCATCGCTACCTACACCCTCCCTCCCGCGCCGCTAACTACACCCTCCCTCCCGCGCCGCTACCTACACCCTCCCTCCCCCGCCGCTACCTACACCCTCCTGCACCACTACCTACACCCTCTCTCCCGTGCCGCTAACTACACCTTCCCTCCCCGCTAACTACACCCTCCCTCCCGCACCACTACCTACACCCTCCCGCACCGCTACCTACACCCTCCCTCACGCGCTGCTCCCTACACCCTCCCTCCCGCACCGCTACCTACACCCTCCCTCCCGCGCCGCTACCTACACCCTCCCGCACCGCTACCTACACCCTCCCTCCCGCGCTGATACCTACACCTTCCCTCCCGCGCCGCTACCTACACATTCCCTCCCGCGCCGCTACCTACACCCTCCCGCGCCGCTACCTACACCCTCCCTCCCGCATCGCTACCTACACCCTCCCTCCCGCGCCGCTAACTACACCCTCCCTCCCGCGCCGCTACCTACACCCTCCCTCCCCCGCCGCTACCTACACCCTCCCGCACCGCTACCTACACCCTCCCTCACGCGCTGCTCCCTACACCCTTCCTCCCGCACCGCTACCTACACCCTCCCTCCCGCGCTGATACCTACACCTTCCCTCCCGCACCGCTACCTACACATTCCCTCCCGCGCCGCTACCTACACCCTCCCGTGCCGCTACCTACACCCTCCCTCACGCGCTGCTCCCTACACCCTTCACTGATCCCTACTGCAATCCCGGGATTGAGCGTTTTTCAATCCCGAATCCCGGGAATGAAAAACAGCCCAGGATTGGCCTCCCTAATGCTTTCCTCTCCAGCTGTATCTCTGCCCCCTCCCCACCTGTATCTCTGCTCCCTCTCCACCTGTATCTCTGCCCCCTCCCCACCTGTATCTCTGCTCCCTCCCCACCTGTATCTCTGCTCCCTCCCCACCTGTATCTCTGCTCCCTCTCCACCTGTATCTCTGCCCCCTCCCCACCTGTATCTCTGCCCCCTCCCCACCTGTATCTCTGCCCCCTCCCCACCTGTATCTCTGCTCCCTCTCCACCTGTATCTCTGCCCCCTCCCCACCTGTATCGTTGCTCCATCTTCACCTGTTCCTGCTCCCTCCCTACATGTATCTCTGCCCCCTCCCCACCTGTATCTCTGCCCCCTCTCCACCTGTATCTCTGCCCCCTCTCCACCTATATCCCTGCTCCCTCCCCACCTGTATCTCTGCCCCCTCCCCACTTGTATCCCTGCTCCCTCTCCACCTGTATCCCTGCTCCCTCCCCAC